>NC_056729.1:54421986-54424486 GCF_019279795.1 Protopterus annectens
ATTTTCTACAATGTTTTGTGGCTCATTTTTCCAATGCTTCTCAGCTACTTCAATATTATAATGTTTGCACAATCCCAAGTGCAATAGTCTTGCCGTATTATTATGCCTTTCAGTATGCAGACCTTCTGCCATTAGTGCTTCACACCCAGCAACAAGATGTGCAACTGTTTCCAATTCTGTTGTACAAAACCTAAATTTGTCTGCTTCTTTAACATGTTCATTGGATTTTGTAAACCAAAGTGTATGTAGTCCACTATCCTGGGCCACACCCTCCCATCCTGGGCCAGGGTCACCAAAGTTAGCCTTTCATCTTTTGTTTTAAATTCACCTTTCCTTAACCATTCCTGTTAAATCCTGATCTACATGAGGTTGTTCTAGGAGTTTTCTGTACTTGAAACTATTTGCATTTTCCACATTTCTTGCCTTCTCATTTGATCCTTCACCGTATATGCTTTCTTTTGTTTTTTGGCACATTCAGTTGCTGCCAGATTTTTATCTACTTCATGTTTAATTTCCATTCCTTCTTGATACTGATATGCTTCTGCTAAACTAAGCAGGGAAGTCATCTTAAACTTGTTCTCCTTATGTTGTAAAACATTCTCTATGTTTGAATCTTGTGAGGTCAGAAAATATGTATGCAGTCCTACAATTGCACATGTATACATGTAATCAGTTTCAAGGAGACCCATACCTCTTTCAGAATGGGGAATATATAACCTTGGTATGCACTGATTTTTTTAAATCGTTTGATAGGCATGAAGCATTTTTCTTGTTTTCCTGTCCAACTGATCCAATACCTTTTGAAGCCAGTCAATCAGTGTTTTAAATTTTACATCTGATTGGATATTTTATAAATATATTATAAGTATTTTATAAGGATTTTAGTGCATATAATATGAGTTATTTTGACACATATATTTGCACATTTGCATTTTTGCACTTTTGTCATTTAGTAATGATGAATCTATTATGTATAATACAATGAATTATTCCATATTTATTATTACATAATTTAATTACATTTACTATATTAGATTGCATTAGTATTAGATATAGGTATTTTTTTAGCTTTTTAGCATTTTGTGAGGTCATCAAAAGTATTTTGGAGTTTACATTATTATATATTCACATATATACACATATATATATATGTAGTTTAATGCAATTGTATTCACAAACACGCATTCTGATTCTCATGTTATTTATTTATTATGTACCACTAAACAGGTATTCAACCATGTAGGCTTATATTTATATTTATTATTATTTATTATTATTCATTTATAATTATTTTTTGACAGTATGTGTTTTTGGTAAGCCACTAGATGTACTGTATGAAATGTCATTTATATTAATTTATAATATCTCTATTGAACATTGTCTTTTAGGATATGTGTATAGCCTTTTAAGTGTATTACTGATTTTTGGCGCCAAAATGTTTTTAAATAGGTTAATTAAATGAGTACTCTTGGTTCTGAGGAAGTCTGTTGTATTGTAGATGAAAGCGCTTAACCAGAGTTAACAGCAATTTCAGTCGGAGTTTTATTCTTGTTGGAGCTTCATTCAAGCCTGTTTATTAAATATATCTACTTTTTTCCTGTTGTCCGAGCTATGGTTTGTTCCGTTGGATTGGTCTCTGCATCTGGTATCCTTTACATTGTCGTTTTTATTGTTGGAGTTCGTTTTTATATAACATACCTAAGGCATGTTATTTAACCAATGAAGGTATGAAATGAAAGTGAAATATAGACCAACAAGCACTACATCTAGCTGTTATGCTGAGAAAAGTATACTTACCAAAGAAGCATGACATTTTTTAAAGACGTAGGGATTTTTAGGGTAATAGCACACATACCAATGACAGAAGAAAAAAGTAAACATATTCAGAAATTTACTGACATTGGTTAAAATACACTTACTGAAGGAATTTACATGAAAGGTAGTCATGAGCAAATAATATCAGTAAGAAAATAAATTTAGTTTTATTATTCTTTGAATGAATAAGTATACTGTGTCCACAGCTTAATGTTAGCTGAATGATATGTGTTGTTTATTGTACCAAGTGTCCTGAAATAATCAAGCTGACAGATAGAAGTTCAAACGTGATTATGAGGACTGTCATATTATAATTTTGAGTACAGAAATAGTCAGTCTCTGGACAGCTCAAACACTAATAAGCAGAACACTGAAAAGCAGATTACTTTCTTTAACAATGTTACTGCTGCTTGGAAATCAACATTAAATGAAAAAAATGTTAGAGATAAATCAAGACATATAGAAATCCCAGTATGATAGAAACTGTAGAAACCTAGCAGTTTTATAAGCTGGAGGTAATGTAAGAATAAAAAAGGTTATGGTAAAGTCTGCATCTTGAAGATGAAATAGTTGCTAGAACACTTGAAACAGTGTCCTCAGTAGTAGATGGGAAGACTATACTGAGGTCCAAGAAAGAAAAGCAATCATAATAGTCACAGCCAGTAATGCTGCAGGAAAATAGGCA
>NC_056729.1:54429486-54524486 GCF_019279795.1 Protopterus annectens
TTATCCCGGTTAGGGGTTGCCACAGCGAAACTCCAGTCCGCTAATGTTTGGTAGTGGATTTTTACGTGCCGAGTTACCAGCCCTGATGCACGACCTTCAACGAAGGCATGCCCATTCACGCATGCCTCCACACAGAAAACGCTCTAGCTGAGAATCGAACGGGACAACGTCTTGCTGTGAGGTGACAACGCTACCGCAGCACCACATATATTACTAAAATGAATTTTGCAGCCATAATCATATTGTAGAGCGTAGATTAATATTTCTGTATTAATGAGCTGAGTTTAACAGGTAATTATATTACATGGTTTGTTTGTTTTCATCATAATAGTAGACATTTCTTTATAACGCATGATGGTGCAGTATATATAAATGATGTTAAGTGACGGTGAAACCTCCTTTTCCCAATTCTTTGCAGTCATTTTCTTGCCTATTGTTAATAAGCTCCAGAAAAGTGAGAAATGAGACTTCAGTACATATTTGGAAAGCAGAGCATTAAGCACCACCAAAAGTTTAGTTAGTATAAATTGATCAGACCATGATACTTGCAGGAAATATTGATTTTTTTCCCCAAAATGATTGTAGAACTTTATAGTAATAAACTATATGCTGCCTGTATCCTTGATTAGGGTTTTACACCTTCAACAACTAATACATTCCTTTTGTATATAATTTCAATCCTATCTGCAGCAATAAATGATCAGTGTAGAAGTTTCTAAGAGAATAATATCCAAAACAAAAAAATATATATTTTTCCCTTGAGGATATTAACATTTTTATGTACTTTAGTAAAACTGAGGCACTCATTCGGAGAGCATAATCCCATAGTTATCTTAGATATGATATGCATAGTCCTTAATTTTTTTATATATTTTGAATAAATATGATTTGCTTATCTCAGCATTTGTTTTAAGGTTGTTTAGATGTCAAGAATGATTTGGATTTTGTTTTCAATTATATGCATCATTAAATCAACTTTAGAGATTAAGAAATGTGTACTGATTTGTACTATAAGCCATATTTATGCATTAAATGGTCTTGATTAAGCACTTCAGTCTCTCAACATTTGATTCCAAAACATAAAATCCCTATTTTTAAGCTTATCATTTGTGGAAAGTTCAGATGATCTATAAATTCTGGTTTAGCTGCTGTAAGGAATAATATAAAACATAATGCTTTTATCTCACAGTGCAGTATAGTACTTCTGAGAGCAAAGGTTTCCATTTGACTTTGTCATTTCAGTGCTGGATTAAAGCACAACTGAACATGGTTTTCTTTCCCTCTCCTTCATTCATTCTGGCTGCCCCAGTGCCATTCTTCATTGCTGGGGCTATCTGCTCCCCCTTCCTCTTCTGGACTACTCTGAAAGAGTTGTCAGCAATGTGGATTATAAGGACAATCTGGGGGATGGTGCTGGCAACTGCTTTTGCTGCTGAGATAGTTATTGTTTTATTACCTAACCTTGTTTTCACCATCCCCAACCATTGCATTCATTGACAATGTGCATGGACTACTCCCCTCTGTGGACCACACCTACAGGCAGTGTCATTGACAAATGTCCTACCCCTGGGTGGGCATACCCATCCCAGCCTCCTTCAGTGGACCACACCTATAGGCAATGTCACTGACAGATACCCCTCCCCCTGGATGGGCATACTATCCCTCACTCTGTGAACCACACCTACAGGCAGTGTCACTAATGCCCTCCCCCCTGGATGGGCATACCTATCCCTCTCTGCCAATACCTCAGAAGCCCAAGACATTAATCAAAGTCAGATCATCTGGGCCATAGATAGGATTTTATCTCCCTAGACCACAGCGCTGGCATCTGAAATTGATTTTTGAATTATTTGGCTAGACATTTTAATCTTTTTTTTTCAATAAATACAAGCAAAATGTAGTTTCTAAAAAGAAAATCTGGCTTCTGTCAATGAGATATTTTGACTATAAGTTCCAGTTTTATCAGAAAGCCATTCATTTACAAACATACTATAAGACAAAGAAAGTACTGGGTTTTTGAAAGTAACTGATTGGATGTCATTTATGCATGATGCTCTTTTAATTGCAATATCACATTCTGCTTTACATGAACACAGTTTTATCTAACTCCCATTTTTCTTAAAATAGCTGAGAGTTTTCCTTTTAATATCTCATCAGAGACTTCACTGTTCAAGCTCAGCACATGAGATATTTCATTTTCTATACACACACTCCCACCAACTGTATAGCCTTACCCTGAGCTGGTAACACTATAACTAAGTGAAATTGTCAACAAAGTATGTCAGTTGATATTCCCATAATCAAAATGTTCCTTGCATAAAAATAGCATTATCATTTCATTATTGTAATAAGTATCTATCATCCAACCTTGGGGGGATGGGGGGGTTCCTCAGATGTACCGTGCCAGTTACTCCTCCCTCTGCTAAACTAGGTGGGGTATATAAACAACAACCCACATGAGGATTGTGAGACAGGTGTATGATGCCGTAGTCTTCTGTAACTGGGTCATGGCTCTGGCAAACTTAGAATAGCTCATGATAGGGTAGTTTTCTTTGTTCAAGGTCTTGGAGCAGGTGCTCAGAGTTGGAAGGTAGATTAGGGTAGTGAAAGGTCCTCCACAAAACTCTGTGGATCATAGGATCATAGGAAGTTTTTTTTTCAAAAAACTTTTTATTGAATTATTAATATATGCATATTTACAATACAACAAGAACACAATAACCAAAATGAACATTGGATATAAGAGCATGGGAGTTCAAGTATAAATGCAAGACTATAACAATGTAAATGCAAGAACTCCAGGATCATAGGAAGTTACTAGGCTCATGGCCCTAGGGCCTTTACAAGCCTATCCAAGTTACTCTTGTTTACATGATCAGCATTTATTGCCCTGTGCAAGAGGGACATAGGTGGAACCCTGGTTTGAATTTACAGTTATGAATCCAATTGTCCAGATTGCATTTGAAGACGGCCAATGAGGTGCTCTGTTTATGTAAAATGGGAGTCTGTTCCAAAGATGTGGCAACCTCTGTGAGACAAATCTGTCCCTCTAGCAGGTTATATTAATGTTAACTACCAGGTTTAGGTCTTCAGAGCAAGTAACCTGTGTGCCATTTGACTTGTGGATATGTGGCATCTCCAATAAAGCTGGGTCAGAGATTGCCCTATACACAAGCCAGAGATAGCCTCTGAATAGTCTGTATGAAACAAAATCAAGTGACAGTGATTTCAGTTGATCCACATAGGAAAGATGCTGAAGATCTTTAATTTTCCTTGTGAGGTACGTTTGTCATCTCTCCAATTGCTGCAGGTGCTTGGAAAGGCACATAACAAAAGGGCCGTTATACTCAGTTACTGGCCTGATGAGGGAAGAGTACAGGGAGGTTATAACTGCTTTTTTTTTTTGAGGCAATGCTCTTACTTATGAGATGAGCAATATGAACTGCTCTTCCTACCACTGTGGAGACATGGTAATCTAAGATAAGATTGCTGTAAACTTGTGTGCCCAGGTCTCTCACCACTGAATGCATACTTAGGGTGTTGCTATTGATGTGGTAGTTATTGGGAACATCACCTTCACTGAAAGGGATGATAACACATCTTTTTGCATTGATTTTAAGACCATGACTGTGGCACTAATCATTTGTTTGTGTAAGACCCTCTTGTAGACTGTTGACATTGTTTGGAGATTCTTGACTGTTCCCAGTTTGCAGTCATCAGCAAACATTGTCACTCACAGACCTTTCGTTTCTGCTTGTACTTCAAAGAAATAAATTCCAAACAGTAGAGATTCCAGGATTGATTGCTGTGGAACACCACTGGTTACGGGTCTGTTGTTTGAAATGGATTGCCCTATTTGGGCTATATGGGTTCTATCAGTGAGTCAGTTGGCAACCCACCTAATGATATAAGGGTTGATACCTAGCTGGGTGAGTTTGTCAATGATGCCTGAGTGAGGTATAGTGTCAAAAGCCTTGGCTAAATCTAGGTAGGCTGTCTGCACAGTTTTCCCCTTGTCCAGGGCCTTGGTGACTGTCTCAAAGAAGTCCACCAGGTTTAACAGGCAAGATCTTCTTTTGACAAATCTAAACTGAGTAAGGTCAAGTGTTTGGAGATTACCTATATCTTTGTTGATAAGGTCCATTAGCAAATTAAGCCAGGTTAGAACACATGGACTTGAAAAGAGTTACAAGACAGAGTTGTCCTTTTTTTGACAAGTTTTCACAGGAAGTGTAGATTGCCTTAAAGGAAGGAAAGGCACAATTAAGAGAAGCAACATTCACTGAATCACAGATGATTGTCTGCTCCTATTGGAGGATGCCTTGCAGCAGCTTCCAGTGTTGTTAAGGATACTTGAGGAGTTTGGGGGGTTTTAGGGCTGTAGTATTACCCTAAGAAATCAGTATTGATAGGATTAGAAAAAGATGACCAGCAGATTATGGGGAGGTCTATATTATATCGTCGAACGCTTAAAAAAGCGAACGCTGATTGATCGAACTTATTTTTATGAAACTGCAAAATATTGAAGCAGCAGAAACTCAAATTTTTTCCTAGGGAAAGAATTTGGTTGTCCGTTTCTGTTGCTTCAGTATTTTCAGTGTTATGGTGGAAAGTTACCGGTCAGATTCAGGTAAGTGTGCGATTGTGTGGATGTGAGTTTTAGGGTGATTTAGGTGAGTTAGTGTTAGGGCTCGGGTTAGGTGTGTGTGCGATTGAGTGGACATAAGGGTTAGGGCAGATTTAAGTGAGTTAGGGTTAGGGAGCGAGTGAGGTGAGTGTGCGATAGTGATGGACCTTAGGGTTTGGGTTAAGGTAAGTGGGTAGTTAGTGGTGTGTGCATAGTTTTGTGTAGGGTTAGGTATCAGATTTTAGGTGTATGTGTGTGGATTTCTGTTTGTTTGGTGTGCTTGTGTTGTGTGTATGTGTTTTGGATCAGCGATTTTTTTTTCCTGGGAAAAAAATTGCTGATCTGACAGTTCGAGATTGTAAGCTTTCACTTAAATTAGATCGATCAATCAGTGTTCGCTTTTTTAAGCGTTCGATGATATAATATAGACCCTTATAGGGTTAGCATAGTCAAATGTAGGAAATATATCTTTAGGTTTGAAAGTATATGAAGGGGTTAATGAGATAAGGAAGAGGAACTGTACGTATGTGGGAGAGTATCTTTATGAGTGAGGATTTAAGTACTATGGACAATTTTTGCCTATCATGTATTTTATGTAAGTAAGCATATAGGTATAAGACCTCAAGGTGGGGTTTTGAATATGATTCAGGAATTGTGTAAAAAATATATATTGAGGAGGGGGAGAAGGACAAATTGGAAAAGATGCACAGGGGGTGGTTAAAAAAATCAGGAGAGGGGAGTGCCAGATATTGCAACATATATGACAGCAGTAAGTATGGCAAAAAGTTTGAGGGGGACTGGAAAATGACCTGTTAGAATAGATGCAAAGGAAAAGAGAGGACACTGATGACTGAGGGCTTAGAAAGCGTTAGAACTGGATACTCAGATGTATATAGACAGAATTGGGGAGGAGTTAGCAGTGCTTGAAATAATCAAAGACAGACTCCCTTTAGGAGCACTTGGTATTCAAAGGGATTGTGGAGTGAAAAAAGTTTGAAAGTGCAGGAGAAGGAGTTCAGACAGATGAAGGACATTTTGTATTTTGAATGAAGAGTTGGAATGCCATCAGATGAGTAATAAGGAGTTTGAGGAAGTCCAGGAACAATCTGATTTGTGGGAAAGGCTTGTTTTGTAGAGTTTTGGTTATGTGCATCATGGTGGAGAGGATTAAGAAGAGAGAAGACAAAAAGGTTAAAAGGAGAAGGATAAAGGGTTTCGAATGAGACAAGATTAAGAAAGGTTGACTTGGATGTAAATATAGGGCATTCTTTTGAGAAAGGGGAGAAAGCTAAGGAAAGTAAGCAGAATAGATGGGAGAAGGAAGAAGCAATGAGGCACATAAATGAGTCTGTTATGTTACAAGTATTCATAGCTCATGCTACACCTGCTCACTGCTACCTGCTAGAAAAAGCAGGTACTCAGACTCTCCATAACCAATAAAACTGCATAGCCCAAACACGACTTAAACTTTAACCCTAAAACTCCAACTCTGTTCCCAACCCAAATACTTGGTCCCTTACCCTAAACCTCTACTTCCCCAACCCTAAAGTCCCCCCTTGGTGCCTAAACCAAAAACAGCAACACACCCCCCCCCAAACCTAAATTCTCCAATTACTCCTAACCCCAACCCTAAAACTCACTTTCACTTCCTTTAATCTAAAACTCCCTTCCAACTTCCTAAGCCTAGCCTCCTCATCCTGCTCTTTCCCCATGGCTGCTTGCCTGAATGCATATTCAAGTTTGAACACAAGTAGCAGCCTAAATGAGCTACAAGGCTCTTGAGGGATTGTCTTCAAAACAGTCATTTTTGAACTCCTGAGGCATGAGCACCTGCAATTTCCCCAGCAAAAATAGGTTTTTGGCATATGTTTAGATATTAGTGATGAAATTAAAGGTTTCACGGGCTAGTGGAAAGTGTGCATTGGAGAGCTATTCATAAGTGATTTATAGCATGAGTCTAGGTGAGACAAAAAGAAGTGGTGCTTAGATGACAAACATTGGAAATGCAAATGGGGGGAATATCAGCTAAATATTTAGAGGTAGTGTT
Organism: Protopterus annectens; assembly: GCF_019279795.1. Classification (NCBI taxonomy): domain Eukaryota; kingdom Metazoa; phylum Chordata; order Ceratodontiformes; family Protopteridae; genus Protopterus; species Protopterus annectens. The sequence goes on from NC_056729.1 coordinate 54,436,161, forward strand.
GTAAGATAGTGCAGAACTCATGGGAGAGGGCTCATCAGGTATGAGAAGAGATATTTCAGAGGAGAGTAGAATTGTTACCTTTGTGGGTGAGAAAGATGGGGGTCTATATCAGCTTATCGAAAGCTGATTACATTGAACGCTAGTTGATCAACCACTAAATGTTGAAATACCAAATTAGCGAAGACACGGAACAGCAATTTTTTTCCCCAGGGAAACAAATCGCTGTTTCGCAAAAAAATAAATACCTACTTAAATATACCAACTCCAAGATCACACCACAGTGGAAGAAATGGCAAACTCCCGACAATGGCCCAGCAATTTGTGCAGAGAGGTCAACCGCACAAACATAGTCTACAGCAAAGAAACATACAATAAACTTTCCAAAGAAGGAGGACTTATGACACCAGAGAAACAAGCGGGAAAAAAATTGCTGTTCTGTGTCTTTGCTATTTTGGTTGTTCGACCTTTAGAGGTCAATCAACTAGCTTTCGATGTTATCAGCTTTCGATAAGCTGATATAGACCCAAAAGATGAGTGGGAGGACTTAGAAAGAAAAGGGATTTTTTTCTTAGTGTAGTGGTTAAAAGAGTTTTGATGAAGGGATGGTAAAAATCTAAAGGAAGGGTATGGAAAAGTGGGGAAGAAGACAGTTTAGGAGGTGTTTGCAGAGTATTTAGCTGGTATCAGGTAGGATGCAGCATTTGAAGGAAATGGCTATGAAATGGCAGGTGAATGTAGCGAAGACTGTGCTGAGAGAAAGAGGATAATAAGTTTAATACTGTAGAAAGTGGGAGAAAATTAATACGAACAAGTAAATATGTAGTTTTAAACAACTACCCAGACAGAGGTCAACTGCACAAACATCGTCTACAGCAAAGAAACACACAATAAACTTTCCAAAGAAGGAGGACCTATGACACCAGAGAAACAAGTGCAAGTACTTTAATCCAAAAAGTTGAAAATCACAAAGCTTTTGGGAAAAATACCTCATCAGTGTAATTTAGATAATGGCCCTCAACATACCTTTAAATTTAGGGTGATCAAGAAGCTGTTAACTTGAAATTGCAGAATATAACTGGATTTTAAGATCAGAAGCTGGTAAGACCCCTGGGATAAATGCTGCTAAACCAATTCTGAAAAATTAATAAATGAAGTTATAGACGTATGTTTTCTGAATGATGCTAGAAGTGATTTTTTTAAAGAAATTGATTATTTTTAAGTATTTATATTGTAATGGTTATTTTATGTTATATTTTAAAAAATAATAATTTTATTAATTACTTATGTTGTTTTATAGATCGCTGTGTCATGTGATTTATATAAATTAAATGAATGTTAACATTCCAAATTTACACTGATGAAGGGATTTTTCCGAAAAGCTTTGTGGTTTTCAACTTTTTGAATTAAAGTAATTTTATTTGTTTTTCTGGTGTCATAAGTCCAGCTTCTTTGCAAGTTTAAATACGTAGTGTTATCATGAAAATGATGTGGAAAGTTTTCTGATATTTTCAGGTAGCCAAGGAGAGATTAATATGGACATTATTGGGAGAAGGGGGGTTTATAACCTGCACAGACGAAGAAGAAGAAGAAGAAATTATGAGATGATATGCAATTTAAAAATGTAGCTTTTCAGTGGTATAGACTGGTATGATGTGAAATGAAAAACTGAAAAACAATAAAAATGCTAAACCATGCCTTATGATTCTGATGCATGTTATCTTAATGACTGTTTTACCACTCAAACTCTTACATTACATGAATTTTCATGAAGTATTAGTAATATTGAAATGGAAAGCTTCATTCTTGTTGCCAACAAACTATAGTAATCATTATTTGCAACGTCTTCCTGTGCAACAGAATAGTTTAATTTATTTTTTCAGTGTTTCTCAAGAATCAGGAACTTTAATTACCAAATTTTCCATTCCATTCATTGTAGAACTGCAATGAGGAACAAGAACATTGCAACATGTCTGTACTACTAGAATTTGTAAATGTCTGCTCGTTTGTGTTATTTCTCAACAAATTTGAAACAAACTTATAGTCTATGTCATCAAGCAGTTTATAATCCATCGTGCAGGTTTAAATCTGTCACCTATGTGACCAAACCTAGTGTTTACATATTCCATCAGCCCGTTACACACAGACTACATCAGGTAGATAAAGTATTTTGATCAGTAAGGTAGTTTTTCATATAACTGCCCAAAGTCAAGTAACAAAGTGAAATCAGAAGCATCAATAGTTGAAGTTATTAGAAAGGGGAAGCTTTATCTGCAAATAACTTCTCAAGATAAACCACATTTATTTTTCTGGCAGTTACATACCAGTATAAATTGATTATCTTTTGAAGATTTATGCACATTAAAGTAGACATCTCTGTTATTCATTATAATCCTCATACAGCTTTCAAATCTCTATTTAATACAAATTGAATAATGCATTCACAGAAATGAGCACCTCTACAAATAGGACATCTTGTCTTACTGCAGTCAGAAATTGCATACAAGTGCTGTTGTGAAATGCAGTGCAGCACATAGTTAAGATTATCAGCTGCTAATGAGGTTCATCTTGTAGTCTCGGTTTTGATTCCGTATCCAACTTGCATAGTTTGCAACACAGAAGGTCAATTAACCATATCCATTTTTTAAAATTTGTCTGTCTAAAATGCAAACTTGTACATACTGAATCTAGTTTGGCTAACAAGTAAGTTTAAAAAGCACTACTACCATCCCAGAATTGATATTATTAGAAAATAACACATGCATTCGGTGTGGATTGTTGTTATTATTAAAATCATTTTTAAAATAATTATAAAATGTGAAATAGCAAAATGAGTGTGTACCAAATACCAGACAGACTGATGTATTACTATATAAGTTTCAGACATATTTATTTTGTCAATATCTAATGAATGTTATTCTTCCATTCAGCCTAACCAGACACACAACGCACACGCACACATGCACACAAGCACACACACACATTACTATACTTTCTTAATGTTTTTAAATGGTTTTCATGTATATGCAATTTGAGGGAAGTAAAGACAAACAAAATTAGAAGGCATGTCAGTGATAAGGGAGTTAGTAACATACGTCCGAAGGTAGTAAAATGTGAGCAGATGCCATGATTTGTAGCAGAGTGTAAACATTACTTTAACATTTTGAACTCATGCAGCAACTTTATGAAATATACAGTTAAATCTAATAACTGACAGGTTTTACCACACCTCCAGCAGTGCCGTGATGAACCCAATGCTTTAGCTTTGAGACATTTTTCTAAGTACCTAGTCCTACAAAGCAGCTTTAACTGTTTGCTGTTTGACATGACTATTACATTATGACTGTCAAATGCTAATGTTCTCAGCCTGCAAGAAAGCTATTCTACCTCCTTGAGTTGCCATTGCATGTCTGTGTATTGTTACACAAGCAAAAGAGAAAGGCCATCCCTCTGTACATTCCTTGCCTGTGGCTGGGCTTAAGCTATCTTAAAATGTTACCCCTAAATAGAAATGTTAAGAATTCCAGAGAAAGTCTCCCAGGTAAAGGATATCACCTGCAGTAAATAATCTTGTGGTTTGTGGTATTTCTGAGGTGCCAAGTATATTTATTGTACTGGAATTTCCCAGTTTAGCTTGTTGTTCCAGTAGGCCTTCGAAGTGACACTGTACATCCTGCAAATCACTTAAACTTGCATTGAAAAACAAACTAAACAGAAACATGGCCTCAAGCTGAATACAAAAAAATGGACCTTTGGGGAGAGAGATGTCCCCACAAATTATCACATTAATAACAGCTTTCTAAACACGCAGTCAGTCACGAGGAATTTGGGCACCCAGAGTGATAGCAGCCTGACTTTGACCACCATGTTACTTCCATTGCACGGAAAACTTTCTACATGGCCCACCTCATAAGTAAGGGTATCTCATCCAGGGACAAGGAGGTCATAACATCCTTGTATTCTTCTCTTATAAGGCCCATTATTGAGTACAGTGCCCCATTCAACATGCACCTCACCAAGCACATGCAGCAGCTGGAGAGACCACAGTGGTTCCTCACCAGGAGAATCCAGGGCCTCAAAAATCTACCATACACAGATAGGCTAAAAGCCCTATGCCTCTACTCTGCTTTATACAGACTCCTCAGATTTGACCTCTGTCTGGCATACAAGGCGATCTCGGACCCCGCCTTGATGGGACTGCTGCATATCCGCAAGTCAAGCTCCACTCGAGTAACCTGCACATGCGGCCTCATCCTGGTCTGTGACATCAATAGGACTTGCTGGTGGGACAGATTTGTGTCCCAGAGACTCCCCCATCTATGGAATAAACTCCCTCTCCACATCTAGCAGAGGATCTATTTATCCCTTTTTAATGCAATCTGGATAACTGGATGGGAAATAGAAAGTACATCCCTGGGATTCCACCCGTGTCCTTGCTGGACAGGGGCATCAGGTGCTGATTTGTCTATGCATGGGCTAAACTCTTGGCTGGGCTTATAAGGGTCTCAGGATCAATCGCCTAATAACTTCCTATGATCCTATGAACTAAGCTCAGAATTAAGTTCAAATGTACTTGTGGTCCGAAGTATACATTCTTATCTAATTTTGCTAACAGAATTTCCATCTTCTTCCATACAAAAAATAATGTGCTACACATGATACTGGCAATTATGCATACTTTAACCTCCTATACATTGATGTGTTGATGGATACACTAATAAATGCTGAAAACTACAGGTGACACACTAGAAAATAAAAGAATCAAAATTTCAGTAGGAAAAGAATCACTTCTATGAACACTTATAGAATTTGTAAAATGAAGACACTTACTGAACTTTGCTTTAATAATGAGATTTTGAGTGCTTTTATCCTCCAGTTAGTTGATTTATTAGTTCTTAATGTCATAATTCTTTGCAGCAATTTTGCATGTGTTGGACTTGTTCTTTGAGATGACTTAATGGACCATAAATTCTCCTGCTTATACCTGGCTTGAAAAATAGGGAAGGTTAAAAAAAGAGATTTTCTGTGGTTGGGGAGATATCAATTTTATTTGCTCTTCTAGACAGGAACTTTCAAGCTGCCTCTGTCTTCCATCATCTTAACTTGCTGTGGTTAAATAGTTTAATGACAGAGATATTTTCAAGGACTAGACATTTGGACTCATTAAAGTGAGCTGGTAGCTTACCATTTACGGATTTACCCTTTCCCCTTATGTCAGTGTTATGCTCTGTCTGTGTTCCTTGAGTTAATGCATGCACTAAAGCTCATTTAAATCAAACTGTTTGCACTTATTTACCCACAAATATTGGTCAGTGCTTGATGGAGTTTATAATAGATGTAAAAGCTAAGCAAAGTCAGGGTTTAAAAAGGTAAACCTTTGTGCTATTTCCTTAAAAAGCACCTTACTGGGTTGAACCATCAAGGATGAGAAGATTAATAGATTTATAATTACTACTCTTTGAAAATGTATAGCTTTTGCAGCTGTTAAATTGTTCCCAAATGAATGTCAGACAGTGTACAATAATTATGTCTAACACCATGCTAAAACTGTGAAGCTATACAGACTTCGTCTAAGGCAGCTAACAGCGAAGATTAAAGAATACCCACTTGCTCTAGATATCTGTAATGGTTGTTGGCTATTTCAGTGGCACTTTCACCAGATGTGTTCTATATATTCTGTCTCCCAAGTTAAAGAAGTTATTATTGGCATCTAATCCTTGTAACAGATAAGGCCGCCCTCTCTGACTTGAATCTGGCTATTCTTCTAGTTGCAATCCCTTTAGGTCCACTGTGGTACAATACTCCTGGAACCCTTTTATTGGTCAAATATTTTATCAGGATTAATCCTTCTAAGATAACTTAAAAGAAGTTAGAACTTTGAACACTTACTATATTGGAAATAAGGCAAGTGTAGTATGTGTTATACTATTTGTGTTAGCTAACTGGACCTTTCTCTGCACAAGTATGTCTAGACATATTTAGTTGTTCATGCCTACCAAGCAAATTACAACTAATATCCACCCCATGATGGAGACTGAGGTGGTAGCAACCTGAATAGGAGATACCAGCTCTCTCTGTCCCTAATAACCCTCCCCAACACATCCTGTGGGATTCCTATATGTCCCCTGGTAAGCTAAGAAGCGTGATCTCTTCCGCATGTCTTCTGTCTTCTCCAGGGCCGAATTCCAGTAAGTCATGTCTAGCAGAAAGTTTGCAGACACAAAGTGATGCTGGGGCTCTTCTGTGCTTCATTGTTAGATACTGTGATTCTTACCATCCTGGTGCAGTTTAATACATGAACTGCAGTGGAAACAGATCAGGTATACATTACCTCTTAGTAGCAATAAGATTATATATTTACATCCACAAATACTAGTCAGTGCTTGACAGTTCTTGTAATAGATTTAAAAGCTAAAGCCAGTGCTATGTCTTATGAATGAACCTCAAGCTTGACATCACAACAACCAGCTCTGATAAGGTACTGAATTTGATGGTAAGGTACAGTTTTGATAGACTACCTTACGAATTAGTACAGCATACCCAAATCCCACATTATTTATTTATAAGAATCCATTCAACTGCCCTCTGTGGAAACAATAATCTGCATTTTTTTGCAGCTTGATGTTAGCTTTTACTGAGGCATAACACAAAGCTTCTAAATATAACTCATTATTTGTAATAACTTTCCATCTGGCTCACCACCATTTTGACTGAAGATCTTCAACACATTCATTTCCAGCTTTTCCTAATTATACCTGTGAGTCTCACCACAATATGTCCACATTTTCTCCAGGTAATGACTCCTTAATATAGTTCTTACTTTGAAACACTGTATTTTTTTTTAGACATTCAATGTATCACTTTAGCGTTTTCTGTTTTTAACTACCTTGTCATAATGCTGCTGATCTAACACTCCGATGCTTTTTGTATGAATATGTATATTACAGAATAAAAATAATTTGAATTGTTTTTTATTTATTATTTAACATTTGTTTACTGGAACTGTCCGGCATGGAACAAAGTAAATTTTCAGCTGAGATCTGGGAAAAAATGCTCAGATGCATGTCTTTGTAACATGGGAGGAAACCAGAGTACCCAGAGAAAACCCACACAAACACAGGGAGGACATGCAGACTCTGCACAGAAGGCACTCCAGCCAAGAATCAAACCAGAGAACCTTTTGCTGGGAGGTAACAATATTACCACTGCATCACTGCACCATCAAACCTAATCTGAATTAATTCATTAACTACTAAAGTGAACTAATCTATCCTGGACCCTTTTCAACAGTAATCTAGATCACATAGGTAAGTAAAAATGCAATATACATTGATAGTTGGAATAGCTAACTAAGCAGCATCTTTTGGGGACGTGGAGGAAAATAGAGGTATCAGAAGAAAATCCATACAGACGCAGGGAGAACAACACATACTCAGTACACATCGCAACCAGAGATCAGAACTGATCCATGGACTCTGGATCTATGAGGTAAAGTTTGTATATTCTCCCTTCTGAGCTTACACACTACCCAATAGCTTCTAGTAGGATTTTCAGAAATGTTCTCATTGTTAGGCAATTCACAGATGGCAACAAAGTTTCAAGTGAATTAATTCTGAAGCCTCTCTTTAAGACCCTGTACATTTATCACATAGGGTCAACATCAAGAAAAGTGGCAATGACTTTGACTTTATTACATATTAACAGCCATATTTTCAGTTCAGCACAATATATCACTAATGGACTCCATTAGGGTAAAATGTTTCAGAAATTCAGGGACTGATAGCACACAGTGTAAATGTCTGACAACCCTTGATGAGTTCAAAAGTAAATGTCAAGATCCACAGGTCTTGCTTAGGAAGCCAGTTCTGTTGCTGTACAGAAATAATATCCTTATGACCCAAGCAGTCTGGTTTTAGTTAGTGGTAATAGCTCCTGATAGGAGAGGGAGGCCGGAATTATGAGGCAATTCCTGCTCATTTGTCTTCAGAGGATGAGAAGAATAACATACTGGCATTAGGCAGGCTGATCTTAATGCTTCAGTGAAACCCAGAGCCATGAGCAGTGGCTGATTATGTGAATGTGCAAGCTACGAGGGGGAGTAGATATACCTAAGGAGATACTCATGCATAACAGGTTACAATGGCTGTTGTAAGTGTACATAACATTCAGTTATCTGTTACTGGATATATAGCAACCACAGAAAATTCACATAACTTTCTGTAAAAATAATATCTAGACCAGGTTGTTTTCAGTATAACTGCAGTGCTCAGTCTGTTCTGGTCCCCATATGACTGCAATATTTATTTCTCATTTCTTATTGTATAAATGCAATGTTCACATATGACTAATAATAACAGCAACACTCTTTAGTATTCTTTGCAGGCAGTGACAATATGAAGGTTGTATTTCTGAACATAAGTTTGATTATGGACTAACTGCAAGTCATAACATTATTACGTTTACTGTTGTTTCCATTTTGTACAATTTAGTGTGCAATCTATCAGGTGTTACTGTGTCTGCAAGGCAGAAAGGAATTGGGGAGACAGATTCTTAAAAGCATAGTCAGTGCAGCCTTTTGACTAAATTACAGTGATTTGTGTTTGTTGTTTTCTTGCCAAACCTTACATGATCCATTTGCATTTTATTTAACACAAAAGAGCTGAAAAACATTAAGTTTAAGTGTAATGTCCAAAGCTGTAGTTCTTAAACAAATACAAATCTGGTCCCTTCCTGTCGAGCAGTTTTAAAAGGTATGAAAGATTTCAGCCCTTCTCTTTTAAGGTAATGCAGGAGGTTTGTTTAGTTTTCACGTTGTCATTGCACAAAACTCAGTTACATAACTTTATTAAAGTTTACATCATATCAGGTAAGTATTGTTTTTTCCTAATAGAGTTTCTGCATTTAGAGATGTTGCTTTTTGTAGTATTCTAAATGAACCTATTCAACCCCCTTGCATGTCTAACATGAGCTCTCCTTCTCAAAATAGTTCAGTCATGTATTCTGAAGAGGAATGATTAAAAGTGCAGTAGTGTATGACCAGTTATTTATCTGAAATTACAACCATACTCAAAGGCGTATTTGCACCATTGTAACTTTAGTCCATTCCATTTAACCCGAACCATTTAGTTGCCCCCTGCAGCTAAACATGACATTGAAATTAGCAGCTGTCCCTCGATTGTAAGCAGAGGCCTCATTACATCCGAGTGACGCCTCCAAGTGTTTCTGCAGTTACTTCCTACTGTGCCTCTAGGCATCAGATATTACTTGTTCATATTTGCATTAATAATTCCAAAACCATGCTACATGCAAGGTATCAAAATATTTTATCTTGAAGCATACATGATGGCAAACACAATTGTATTGACATTTGAACTCTGTCAATGAGTATTTGTTAGAATTGTAAGGTGATAACCTCATTTTTGAAAGGCTCATGCCACACCCCCTGGGAGCTAAATGTGTACACTCAAAATAGCTGTACTGCAGGGAATGGTTAAAGTAACTTCTCATTATTTGAATTTAAATTTACTCCGGGTTAACTTACTGTCACAAAATAATAATTTTACCAGTTTGGACTGCACATCGTACAACAATATATTGGAAAACAATGAGTGAGAAAATGATGGACAGCGACTGTCATTCATACTATTACTTCAGAAGATTAGAAGACTCCGCATGACCATATGGATTATATTTATTAACAGAATAAGCATTTCCAGACATATCCTACTCCCTATAACCACTGGCCACATGATCCCTGCTCTGCATTAGCCTGCCATGTAAGTTAATAAATACCATTCTGTTTTCTTTCTCTCTTTGTGCACAGCACTGCAAGGCAGACCATTCATTCACATCTGTGTTGAGTTTATTGCCCTAACATCAGTACTTTTCTCTTAGTTCTTTCTATATAAAATGCAGAAAAGTTTAAGTAGTCAGTGAGAGAGAATTGATTTTTGCCTAGTCAGTCTGCTGACTTTTAATGCAGACACTTCCATTATTACCCGAATAACACTTTATCTGTTAAATGCAGAGTAGAATTTAACCCATATGAGAGTCAATTTAAAGATGCATACGTATGAAACAAAGCAAAACAAAAAACACTGAAAAAGGTGCCATTGAGTGCACAAATATATAAATTATGAAGATGATCAAAGCCATTGAGTACACAGATATATAAATTATGAAGATGCTCAAAGCTGACTTTCCTTGAAAAGACTACACAGCTGGCATTTCAAATTGCAAAGAATTGATAGTGCTATACAAAGCCAATATTTTTGCATCTTATAATAAAAATTTCAAACCCATCAGTTCCTGAAATTGGCACATTCTATGAATATGCCTTTCAATAATTATAAAAACAAATTGCAAGTTAATTTTTGAGTGAATTATTCCATGACACCTATGAAAGCATTATATTTTACCAGACAATCATCAAAGATGTAATGATAATATATAATAGCCTTTATTTATATTACAGGAGGGGAATAAATAAAATGAAATTTTGCAGAAGTCGAATTTATTTCTCCACTGTTGTCAGTATGTAAAATGACCTTTACCTTTGTAGTTATAATTGTGTGATCTCCTGTAATGGTTTAGAAGCTGGATGACTTCAAAAAACATATAAGTTCACCCTTTGTTTATGTGAGCACAGGCCTGCTATATTTCTGTTTGTATAAATAAATAAACCGTTGTGCCAGCTCTTGTAGTTTTCGTTGCAGCACTTCACCGATCACTATGCTCCTTGGATCTACAATACTTTCTCTCAGAAGAGGAAATATTGTGGGAGAAGAAAATGTTACAGTCATTATTATACTAATTGATTGTGCTGAGGATGACAGTGGTCATTTTCTGGGCTAGCCAGACTGACGTTTAAAATAAACAGAATGAATATGGAAGTGAAATGAAAATTGGAGGCTAAACTCAGATAACAGTGGACCTACAATTCCCCAGTGGGATGGCCGGCGTACTATTCTAGAAGAAAATGGAATGATACTGAGATGATTAAGGTAGCAGTACATTATAAAAAGCACTAGATGGATAAACATCAACACTCGGATGTCATTTTATATCTAATGATTCGAAACTGTTAACAGTCCTCCTGTTGTTTCTGAAATGGTCTCCGACACATAAGTAAAACTTTCAATGGGAAAGATGTTTATTATTAATGGTTAACAATGTACTATTATTTGTATTGTGTAATCTCTGTTTAGTAATAGCTACACGTCACACACAGGCATACTTTATACCTTGCTGGCTAGTCAGACTAATTAGCAATAAATAGTTTAAACAAGACAGTTTGTTATTCATACTGTTTTTAATATATTAAACATTATTTAAAAATGTTAAATTCTGTCAACAAATTAAAACACTAAATCCATTTTCTAAAAGTATATTTGGTTATTTAATTTTTTTTCTCTTTTTTTTGATCTAGGTAGCTACATGCTGTTTAATGTCTATGCCAGTTAATGTAAATGACTTTATATCTTGTATTATGTGTACTTTTTATGACACATCAGCCATGCTTTGAATTTATCACAAGTACAAAGATCATGTTCTCTCAATCAAGTACAGAAGCCTATATTATTTCCAAGGAGTTCCTTTGCAAGTTATAGTCGTATGCAAAGTTTGGCTAATGTGTGTGTGCTACTCTTCTTCTAAATGTCACAGCACCAAGGTTAGTATTATATACTTTCTAGTTTGTTTAGTCTTTTCATTGAGAAAAAGTGTAGGTTTTAATATAAAATGTAAAGATGATTTAAAGCTCCTAGGAAATCACAGAAGCAGTATCACTTAAATTACTCTATTGACTTCAACCTTGACTTCAATTTATTGCAAGAAAATGCTGTGTTGTTGTATAGCCTGACATTTTATCATGAAATAACTTTAAAAAGAGAGAAATATGGAGGTAACACTTAAAATATATGCAAGATGCATATACTTCATATACTCTGAATAACCATGAAGTGTTTCCATAAAACAGGATTATATCTATCAAACTGTGTACTATTATATGAAAATATCTTCTGTAGGTGCATTGATTCTTCAGATGTTTACGGTGGTTCATACTTACTGCATCCTGTTCATGTGAGGACTTCAGTTTAGGTTTAAGACCTCCAGACAGATTCTTCAGAGTCAGACAATTGATGATTACATGTCTGTATATTCAGGTGAGAAGTGATTGAGAGACAAGACTGCAGCAGTTAAACAGAATGGTCAAGAGAGTAACACGAGTGATTAACTAAGAGTAAGATGTGTTAAAAAATGTTATTAATGTATTGCGACCATTTTTATAAAAGCTTTTATCAGTTTTCATGCATCCGTTGGTTTTCACACTTTTCATTAAAGACTAAATTAAGATCTCTTCGAATTTAAACTACAGAATATTGAAATTGTTTAAACTGCCTGCTGTATGGAAAATACATAATATTGTAAGTCCGCTGGGGTTATTGCATATCAAATTTAGCTCTTAGAAACTAAGTGTAGCTATTTAGAGAAACTAAATACAGCTGTTTACTGTAAAACTGCTCTGTTTTTCCAAGTGTCATGAAAATGTTCTGAGATTTGCAATATAAAGAAATTTGTGTTTATCTGCTGGCGTTCCAAAGGCACTACTTTATATCTTACAGTTATAGTCATTGTTATATTCCTACAATTCTGCATTGTGGTCAAGTTTCTATTCTTTCCCAAGCATAAGCTATTGTTTTTAAATGTGTTTTATAAATGCTTTGATCTAGCATGCACATTCATCAATATTCCATATACCTATTTGGGTTGGGAGGGTGGCCTAATGTTTAAGGTGTTTGCCTTACAAACACAAGGTGCAGGGTTTGAGTCTCACAAGGGGTAATTGGCTAAGCTTAAAATGGCTCGCAAGGGGAGTTAGTTTAGTACTAATCTATGAACCTATAATTGAACCACACCAATATTAAAGCTGAGATTAATTGACATTAACTTATCTTGCAGTATTTGTCAATAAAAATGGTTACAGAATAAAGAAAATGGCAAAAATGGAGTTATATTTTGTCGGTAAGGAATACTACCTGACAAAGATTGGTTACCACCAAGTCTAGCCTTATTAATTCCTACAGTCAGCATTCAGATAGACCAACCCCAGGATTCAGTAAACCCTACAAGGAGTGTAGGAATAGTGCAGCAGCTGCTGAATGGAATATGGCTGCCGAGCGATTCAGTAAAGGGCTCTTGGGACATGCACGAGTGCTCCTACACGATTCCTACATGGACACCACTGCTTAATGCTAATTACCTCATTTACTGGTGAAAACCATGCAAATGAGGTAAATTACTGATTCATCAAGCAGGCAGGTATCCATGCAGGAATAGTGTAAGAAGCAGAAATGTGTTCAGTTACTAGCTGAACACATTTCTGCAAATTAGAAAATGGAGCCATGACAGCTCGAAATAAAGCATGCATTATATTTCTTAGGCATGCCAATGGCCAGATATATGGCCACTGGCATGATAAATAGTTTTAATTTTTTTAAATAAAACTTTTTTTTTTGGCCGATCTCAGCCGTTTAAGCATAGGGCAGCGGCATGCAAACAGGATTGTGCTGAAATATAAAAAAAAAAGGGGAAACATCAATTTTTACAGAAATCTGCATTTTGCCATTATAGTTAATGGCATGCAGAATGAAAACAATACCAGGGAATAGTGGTTGCTAAGGGAAAAGGCCCAGTGTAAGTGTGGTAACTATGGAGTAAGGTAGTGGTGTATGCAAATAAGGGGATTTATACTGAATCACAAATTTCTTCAAGTGTCAGACTGCACCTAACTGTGTAGGTGCTCTAACAACACTGTGTAGACAGGAAGAGCAGCTAACATGAAAAGGGTGTGTGTCATGCTTGCTGTAAGCACACTGGAGCTCAGTGGCCCGTGTTTGCCCTTAGCTAAGCACAGGTAAGGAAGGATGTGTGTCTGAGGCTGTGTTGTCTTATTCCATGAAATGCAGCACATGTTTGCATCCAGGGGAGGGCCAGTTCATTTTAAAAGTGTTTACTTTAGCTAAACAGGTGTGTGCAGTGCACACCAGGGCTAAAAAAAAACAGGAAATAGCAGAACTGTTTACAATTGAGCAACGGGTATGCGCAGCAAGCATCAGGGGTTAACAGGGAGGAAATGGGAAGGGGAAACAGCAGAAGGAAGTCAATCAAGGAGAACTACCATAGCTGGAAGGTGGAATGTATCAGAATCAGCCAATTACACAGGCAGCAATGCAGCACACTACTATAAACTATGCAAACACCTTTCAGTCTGTTTTTTCCCTACAAACTCTACACCACTGGTGTACTCATGAGGGGGAATTTTAAATTGACAAAACTAACAAAACATGTTAGGGGCTGCTGTTGCTTTGATCTATCAGTATGTGCTAGAGACTGATGGTGGTGAGGAGGATAATGCTGACAACCAACTCAAACCAAGGAGGAGGAGAAGAGTGTTCAGACCCAGGGTAACCTACCAGGGGCTACATGATCTGGAGATAGTAGAGCACTACATGGTGGACAGGGACATAATTCAGCAATTTGTTGAGCTGTGCCTGCCTTGCCTCAGACCCAGAACCAACAGAGGGGAACCCATCCCAGTGGATACCAAGGTATGTGTAGCCTTAGGAATACTAGCTGCAGGTACTTTCCAAACACCAAACGGGGATACCATGGGGGTCTCACAAGCATCTGCATCCAGGATACTCCACCAGTTCCTGGATGCCATGCAACCACATGCCGCTGAGGGTGTATATTATATTCTTGAAAGCCGACAATGTCGAATCTAAGATTGTTGGCACGAGAATATCAAACGCTCAGAATCTCAAACATGTAAACGGAAATCTCCATAAGGGGAGATTTCCATTTACTGCAATGTAGTGCAGTCTCGGTTTTGGAATATTTAAGTAGCGGGGGTGTGGGAGATGCTTAAACCAGTTAGGGTAATGTTTTTCTTTTTTTCTTTTTGTCTTTTTATAAGGTCGACATTTGAAGAAATCGACCATACGGTGTCAACCATATGTTGTTCAATGTTTTCAACCGTCAATCTTATAATATAGACCTGCCGCTGAGCACATTTATTTCCTCAGCACCTGTGAGGAGAGGACCAGCAGTATGTGTCTCTTCCACCATGTAGCAGAATACCTGGAGGTACTGAGTGCCATAGACTGCACGCACATCCACATCAAAGCACCACCCACAGACCAGGGTAGGGTCTACCTAAACCGCACGTGGTTCCTCTCCATCAACTGCCAGGTCATGTGCGATGCCCAGGGCATTATCATGAATGTGTGTGCTGGCAGCCCTGGAAGCTATCACAACTCCCACATCTGGCATTCATCACAGCTGTACCAGGTGTTTGCCAGTGGGGACATCCCATATGGCAATATGGTGGGGGATGCTGGCTATGCACTGGAGCCGTGGCTGATAACACCCATCAGAAATGTACACACACCCACACAAGAATGCTATAATGAGGCACAAACACAAACCAGGATCAATATAGAGCATGTGGTTGGGATGCTCAAGTTACAGTTCAGCTGCCTTAACATATCTGGTGGAGCCTTGCAGTACCCTCCACATATGCACACATGTTCACAGTATGTGCCATGCTACACAATCTAATCCTGTGGAAACAGCTGCAGCAGGAACAAAACAGGGAAGGGCCACACACCCCCCCCACACCATTACTGAGGTCTCCACAGGCACAGAGGGAATCAGAGGAGGAACATCCTGAGCCTGTCCCTGTAGGCAGATGGAGGCATGCCCAGTACACCCTGTCCTTGCCAAGGAGGCAATGCATACCACATACACTGACAGTGTAGGACCCAAGGGACTGATCTCTCTCTCTCTGACTCACACACACAGTAAAATGGATTCCAAACATCACACCACCTATACCTTACCATGTATAGGCAGTGTAATGTGTGCATCTGACATAGTCAGTCCTCAAGCACCATCCTCACAACAGCCTCAGGCACAAGGTAAGTCAGTCTCCTTGACAAAATAAATGAATGGAGTTGAATGTTCTGATAGCTTATCTATGGTATTGATTCAAGCATGCAAGGGAATGGGGTGGCTTACTGGGATAGCAGCAGACAACTGACAGCTCTGTGGGACATCAGGAAGTGTATTCCCAGTACTGGCCTACCCACACTATGCAGTACCACCCTAGCTGACAAATACCACTGCAGTATATGCGGTGAGCCAAATAACTGTGGGATCATAGGTCACATGCATGGATATCAAAGTGGGGGTCCCATACCCACCCCCAGCCTCACCCAGCAGATCAGCTGAAGAGAACCATACAGAAATGTCTGGCAAAGGTCCCCACATAGGGACATCCATGAAATCTCCACCTACAGACTTTTGCACAGTGATATCACAGCAGGTCTGGCAGTGGCAGTATGGGGTTGAAAGGTAAGAAGTCTGAAACTACAAATATTTATGCCAGAACAATCTGACATGTGGTCGATACTGTTATGCCTGTATTCTCAAAGATAGGTCACACCACTATGCTAAATGGGACCAAAATGTTAAGCAAATATTAGCGCAGTCCCTGCAAATGTGTATTGTGTACAGATGTGTCACCCCCCCATAGTCCCATAGAAATGCAGTAGTATGTCCCTAGCCTTAAGCAGCATCCAGCCATCAACTAGAGTGATGGCTCAATACAAACAGAATGCAATTGTCAGTAATACCCACAGTCAACTTACTGGTGCCATCCCAGGGTTGTTCACTGCTGGCAGCCTGTGAACATATGATCATCAGAATGCACTGCCTTGTTACAGATGGCCTGCATCTGTCACACCTAGCCTACAGGCCTGTGGCAAATGCCCATGTCTCAATGACAGTGCCTTGTTAGGGAGTGTCATGGGGTCCATAACACCAGCATAACACAGTCTACAAAATGCAAAGAAAGGCCATGCTGCTAACTGCTATGTTAAAACCTGCCAGTGTCAGAGAGCCAGAAATCTGAACAAAGCCATGAATAATGGGGTGAAAAAAGGTCCAAAGAGAAGGACACCTTTGAAATAATGCTCTAATAATGTTATAAAGTTGATGGAATCATTTTAGTAGCATGGAATGTCTGATGGGTACGAAGTTTGAAACTGCAATGTAAACTGTCAGTAATATCTGACTTCAACCCTGAGTGACTTGCAAAGCACTTTTCCTTGAAAACCACACTCATTTGGGTAACCAACAAGCTATATGAGTCATGAATGTGGACATTCTGTGATACTCTGTATAGTCGACAGGCAGGGCTAGGAGTCTAAACATGGGAATGCACTCATTGCAGGCAGTCCTAACCCTAAAAGATGGTGACATGTCTGCACCCATAGAACCCTGGTCCACAACCATGGGGAGTATCACACCCTTCCCTGATCTCTCATCCTATGCAGCATCCTGACCCCGAAATGTGGCCATCCAAGCAAAATGAGGTAGGCCATACATATATGTGAAACACACACCTCCAGACTGGTCAAACAGTCGTTCACACAAGACCCTCCAAGTGCAGTCAACCTTTGAGAAGACCCCTATGAAAAGTACTGGTAGCGATAGGCAAACATATCTGACCCAGGATACCCCCACCCCACATATCTTATACCCTACAAATCTATCCAGAGTCTGCCTGTCACCATAATCCTGTCTGACTTTTATTACCCAACCATGGACTGGAAATCAGACCAGGCCAGAACAGAAATGCACAGACATTCCATCATTGTAATATATCACCAAGGTTCTGGACCATTTTCACAGCTCCAGCAGTCAATTTCTCATAGGCACACCTCTCAACAGGCTGGATTGTGCAAGAATACATAGCATTTGGCCCATAATTTTGGTGTGTGCATCATCCATCCTGTATTTCTCTGGTAAATCACTGTGATGATCTGAGGAGGTATGTTATGAGGTACTGAAACAATACATGACGGTGTCAAATGGCATATATGTCAGATGTCTGCTAAAACAAGCCCTGTAACCCTAACAACCCATACATTACTGAGCGAAATAGTCACAATCAATGTATGGCCCATTGTCTCCCCATTTTGATAGGCTATCTCCAGATATCCTGCACCAACAGGTTGAGAGGTATGACTGTAGCACAAAACAAACTAGGCTGGAGTACAGCAATTCCTGGAATGGAGTCCCACATGTACTATAAAAGGTCACACTGGGCATACTCATAAACTTAGAGAAATGTCAGTAGGATCTAGGAATGAACAGGCCTTCCCCACCCAATGCACTTCCCATTGCCCTACTTTAGCAGTCCTGAAGATGTCTGTCACCATAGAAGTCCCTTTCATCAAGCCTCAGTCCTATAAGCTCTGTGGTGCATGTGATAACTGTGTAACACTATAGTGCAAATAACTAGTTAGGTTGGCATTCTAATCTCAGTCCTGGCAAATGTAAAAGTGTGTGTATTTAGAAGTTAAAGCTTTTGGATCCATTCAAACCCAGTACACTTCCCCTACTTTAGCAGTCCTGTAGATATCAGTCATCTTAGAAGTCCCTTTCATCAGGCCTCAGCCACATAAGCTCTGTGGCGCTTACGATAACTGCATAACACTATAGTACAAATAACTAGTTAGGAAGGAGTTCTAATCTTAGTCCTGGTAAATGTAAATGTGTGTGTGTGTGTGTGTGTGTGTGTGTGTGTGTGTGTGTGTGTGTGTGTGTGTGTGTGTGTGTGTGTTTGTTTGTGCATGTGTGCGTGTGTGTGTTTACATGTTAAAGATTTTGGGTCCATTCAAACCCAGTACACTTCTCCTGTCCCTACTTTAGCAGTCCTGCAGATATCAGTCACCTTAGAAGTCCCTTTCATCAAGCCTCAGCCCCATAAGCTCTGTGGCATGTGCGATAACTGTAACAATATAGTACAAAATATAGTTAGGTAGGAGTTCTAATCTCTGTCCTGGAAAATATAAAAGTGTGTGTGTGTGTGTGTGTGTGTGTGTGTGTGTGTGTGTGTGTGTGTGTGTGTGTGTGTGTGTGTGTGGTAACACTATAGTGCAAACAACTAGTTAGGTAGGAGTTCTAATCTCAGTCCTGGTAAATGTAGAAGTATGTGTGTGAACAGTATCTTGTCTGTGGGGGGGATTGTTGTGTTTGTGTGAGATTTATATCCATTGAGGGTGGGTTTTGATACTTTTTGCTGTTGCCCACCCAGTACATGTACATGTCCCATTGTCCACATTTCAAGGCCCACAATTGTCATCCACTGTAGAGGGACCTGTAGACACTCTGCAGCCCTATAAGCATTGTGCCATGTCCAATAACTATGTGTCAGTATGGAATAGATAACAAGATAGGCTGCCCATGTAATCCTTAGATATCACTCCCCACTCAGGAATCATGCACACACTCAGGTAGGCAGCCACCCCTACATCATTAGGTGGCCTGCAAACTGGCTCACAGATAGAACCAACAGTGTGAAAGCAGGAGACTCAATGTCAGACTGCTGAACAGTCATGAGTGGAGTCCCACAGGTTGTGGGCCTGGGTTCCCCTAATTTTTGGGATCCACACTTCTGAAGACCAGCCCAATACAAAGGCATACTGGCTGACAATGTTTGCAGATGACTACAAGGTGGATGCTATTATTACACCCCCATGTGAGGTTGACATCCTTCACAAAGGCCTCTTTGAGACCTAAGACTGTTGTTAGAACCCTGGACATAAGCTCAATGCCAGATGATGCATCACCATCCCCTTTGGGTATGACATGGTTTGCATAAAATAATACATGTATGGTAGTCCACTGAACACTGATGTTGGTATAATGGAACTGGGAACACAGGTTGACAGTGAGCTGTATGGTGACCACCACAGTGCCACTGTCTTCCGAATGTCCAAACATGTGTTACTTCTCCTGACTCAGGGTGTTGAATCCGGGAAGTAAAAACACAGTGTTTCCCTGTACATGCCCCTCAGTAGGCCAATCAATGTGTATTATGGCCCATTTGCCATGTACCCCACTGGATACCAGCAATAACAGGAGAGACTGCAAATGTACCTCACAAAGAGGACCTTAGGTACTACACACTTGCCTCATATGGACAGACTCCAACAACTGCAATGAATCTCTGTCTTATATTGGCTACTCGTGTGTGATCTCTGCCTGACATACACAGCCATGCCTGACCCAACCCTGTTAGAAATGCTCCATCTCAGGAAACCAATCTATTCACACAACATGCCCCCAGATACCTCAACCCCATCCTCATAATCAACAGGACATGCTGGAGGGACAAGTTCACAACACAAAGACTGACCACGCTACGGAATAGGCATCACATACATGTCAAGCCGAGCACATCACTGGCCCTCTTCAAGAGAAATCAGGAGGATTAGATGAGGAATAGAATACCCACCCTGGGGATCACTCCAGTGACTATACTCAGTAGACACACTGGGGAGTATTGTCAGGTGGCATGATGCTAGTGTATTCCCATGGGCTAGCCTTGTAAAGCCTCCATAACAATGTAGTAACAACAAATAGAAAGGTGGGGGTTCTAATCTCAGTCCTGGCAAATGTATGTGTGTGAGAGAAGAGTATCTTGTGTGTATGCATTTGTGTTCTAACGACAACCATTGGATGGGCATGGATTCCTGTTTTATGCCATGGTACACGCAGTACACATTCCTAAGTCTACTGTATGAGGCACACTTTTCACATCAACTGTAGTGTTATCAGTAGACACTCTTCAGCCCTATAAGCCATGTACAACAGTATGGAATAGTATGGTACAAATAACAAGATAGGTTGGTCTGCTAATGTCAGTACTGGCAAGTGTGTGGGTGTGTGTGTGTGTGTGTGTGTGTGTGTGTGTGTGTGTGTGTGTGTGTGTGTGGGTGTGTGCGTGTGCGTGTGCATGTGTGCATGTGTGTGTGTGTGTGTGTGTGTGTGTGTGTGTGTGTGTGTGTGTGTGTGTGTGTGTGTGTGTATGTGTGTGTGTGTGTGTGTGTGTGGTAACACTATAGTACAAATAATTAGTTGGGTAGGAGTTCTAATCTCAGTCCTGGCAAATGTAGAAGTGTGTGTGTGTGTGTGTGAACAGTATCCTGTCTGTGGGGGGGTTGTTGTGTTTGTGTGAGATCCATATCCATTGGGATGGGTTTTGCTACTTTTTGCTGTTGCCCACCCATTACATGTCCCATTGTTCACATTACAAGGCCTACAGTTGTCATCCACTGTAGAGGGACCTGTAGACACTCTGCAGCCCTATAAGCATTGTGCAATGTCCAATAACTATGTGACAGTATGGAATAGATAACAAGACAGGTTACCCATGTAATCCTTGGATATCACTCCCCACTCAGGAATCATGCACAAACACACTCAGGTAGGCAGCCACCCCTACATCAGTAGGTGGCCTGCAAACCTGCTCACAGATAGAACCCACAGTGTGAAAGCAGCAGACTCCATGTCAGACTGCTGAACAGTCATGAGTGGAGTCCCAGAGGTTGTGGGCCTGGGTCCCCTCATTTTTGGGATCCACACCTCGGAGGACCAGCCCAATATAAAGGCATACTGGCTGACAATGTTTGCAGATGATTACAAGGTGGGTGCTATTTTTACCCCCCCCCCATGTGAGGTTGACATCCTTTACAAAGGCCTCTCTGAGACCTATGACTGTTGTCAGAACCCTGGACATAAGCTCAATGCCAGATTATGTACCGCCATCCCCTTTGGGTACAACATGGTTCCCATAAAGTAATACATTGATGGTAGTCCACTGAACACTGATGTTGGTATAACGGAACTGGGAACACAGGTTGACAGTCAGCTGTATGGTCATCACCACAGTGCCACTGTCTTCCAAATGTCCTAACATGTGTTACTTCTCCTGACTCAGGGTGTTGAATCTGGGAAGTAAAAGGACAGTATTTCCCTGTACACTCCCCTCAGTAGGCCAATCAATGTGTATTATGGCCCATTTGTCATGTACCCACTGGACACCAGCAACAACAGGAGAGACTGCAAATGAACCTCACAAAGAGGACCTTATCCACCCTGGGGATCACTCCAGTGAGTATACTCAGTAGACACACCTGGGAGTATTGTCAGGTGGCATGATGCTAGTGTATTCCCATGGGCTAGCCTTGTAAAGCCTCCATGGCCATTTTCTACGTACACACCTATGACTCTTTGAACCTATTGATCTCAGTACAGTCAAATGAGTGTGTGCATTAGTGTGTCTGAAAGTGTTTGTGAGTGTGTAAACATGTGACTGAAAGTAGATGGTGGCCCATCTCACCCAGTGCGACTACCATTGCCATACCTTACAAGTTCTGTAGATGTTATTCACTATATAGGTACCGTGGGACACTCCACAACCTTTAAGCTCTGTGGTGTGTGCAGTAACTGCATAACACCATAATACCAATATCCACATAGCTAGGGGTTCTAATATGAGTTCAAATGTGTGTGCATGTGTAGGTGTGTGTGGGTGTGTGTGGGTGTGTGTGCATGTGTGTGCTTCTGTGTGCGTGTGCATGCGTGTGTGTGTGTGTGTGTGTGTGTGTGTGTGTGTGTGTGTGTGTGTGTGTGTGTGTGTGTGTGTTTGTATTATTGTATGTAAGTGTGTATATGTGTAGGTTACAGTATTTTGTGGTCTCTCTCACCCAGTGCATCACCCAATAATAATTTGCAAGGCCTGGTGATGTCCCTCACCTTAGAAGTACCTTTGGAAATGTGTCACCCCATAATCTCCGTGGCACGTGTCATAAATGAATAACAATGTAGTAAGAACAAATAGATAGGTAGGGGTTCTAATCTCAGTCCTGGCAAATGTGTGTGAGAGAAGAGTATCTTGTGTGTATGTGTTTGTGTTCGAACGACATCCATTGGATGGGCATGGATTCCTATTTTATGCCATGGTATACACAGTACACATTCCTAAGTCTACTGTATGAGGTCCGCTGTTCACATCAACCGTAGTGGTATCAGTAGACACTCTTCAGCCCCCTATAAGCCCTGTGCAACAGTATGGAATAGTATGGTATGAATAACAAGTTAGTTTGGTCTGCTAATGTCAGAACTGGCAAGTGTGTGTGTGTGTGTGTGTGTGTGTGTGTGTGTGTGTGTGTGTGTGTGTGTGTGTGTGTGTGCGCGCATTGGTGTGTATAGCAGTGGCTGTGAGAGTGTAGACTTGTATGCAACACTATTATGAGTACTCTCACACCCAGTACAGCCACCATTACCATACCCCACAAGGCCATGTGATGTTATTCACCTTATAGTTACCCTGTAACACTTGCCACACTAGTAGGCCTGTGCCACCTGCAATAAATGCATAATAGTGTGGTACCACAACTGGATGGGTAGTGATTCCAAACACAACACTGGCAACTGTGATCCTGTGCATGCATATGTGTGTGTGTGAACAGTATTCTCTGTCTGTTTGGTAAACACAATATCCTCTGGGGTTGAGGCTGTTAGCAATCTGAGGTGTGTTCCACCAACCACACTTACCATTGTCCACTATACTAGAGCTAATGTCAACCACCATAGACTGAAATACAACCCTTCATCCCTATAAGCTGTGAGGTACATGCAAGAACTGTTAGACAGACCTAGGAAATGTGTGCAGATACAGCTGTACCTCGACAATGACGTGGTCAATGAGTTACTACACTACCATACCCTTGTTGGTGATGTTTGCAGGGCCACATTCTGCTGACACACAGACTCCTGGAACACAAACAGAATACAGCATGTGAGAACACATTCACTTAGTATTAGTAACACCAATAATGC
Organism: Protopterus annectens; assembly: GCF_019279795.1. NCBI lineage: Eukaryota > Metazoa > Chordata > Ceratodontiformes > Protopteridae > Protopterus > Protopterus annectens. The sequence continues at coordinate 54,459,915 of NC_056729.1, forward strand.
ATCATGGCTGAAAAGGTACACACGCACTCTAATGTGTACCCCTTATTACAAATGCCAGATGACAGCACCTTACACAGCATTAAATAGCTACACTCTATTAAAGTCACCCCGTGCATCAGATCCATATAAGCATGTCCCTGCATCGATGGTATGGATGGCATGGATGTGGCACAGGTATCATCATATGCACAGGGTGTTGTGTGGGTTTGCCAGAAGCCTAGGTAGGGCCACACTTCATGTGTGTGTGTGTTTGGGGGGGTGTTCATTAAATGGGCAGTGCAGGGGTGGTGTGTGTGTGTGTGTGTATGTGTGTGTGTGTGTGTGTGTGTGTGTGTGTGTGTGTGTGTGTGTGTGTGTGTGTGTGTGTGTGTGTGTGTGTGTGTAACTGACATTTCTGATGATGATGTGTGTGTGTTTGTATGCACACAGTCACACCATGTGGGTGCCCTACACAGAGTATTTTGGACAGCTGTGTGCCATTCATGGCAGGGTGTACAGTTCACTGTCTCTGGCCATGGACATGGGAACTGGGCCTGCCAAGGGTATCACTGGCACCACCAAATGCACTCCCCACTGGTGACTGCTGCCTGCTGGATCCACGTCCCTGTTGGGACTGGCCAGGATCACGTGTCTATGGCCTGCTGCGTCATGGTGTGGACAGCACACACCCCTTCAGTCTTGCTGGTTGTACTGCCAGCATGAGAATGTGATGGTGCATGGCCACGTAGACCCTCAGCTGATCATGGTGCTGCCCTACAGCCACATGGCTGCTGGCCAGCATCAGGCAAATACTCAAGAACAGATTTTCCATGGTCAAGGAGTGCCAAGGTCTCCCCCACCATCTATCTATGACCCCAGTACACTCACAGATGGCTGCAGTGAGTTCATATTGCCACGGACACCAGGGATGTGCTCATCCGTGACCCTGCGTATATGTCTGGTATTACATTCATTATGTGCCTTTGCCCCCATGGCAGCCTAAAACATGCATCTGGTGACTGCTGTCATGGCACTTGCAACAAGGGCATGACGGGCTGCACTCCTCCTCTGAGCACCCATGCCCATCTGCCTGTATGGGACCTTGCCAGCACTCTGGCTGTGGCTCGTGCCTGCACCCTCACTTGCCATATTCACCACAGTAGCCTGTTCCATGACACCATCTGCCAACTGTCCATTATCTGTGGCCACTGGTGATGGGATATATGTGGGCATTGTGACTGTGTACGGGGATGGGGTTGACGATAGTGGGATGCCAACCAATGGCACATTATCAGCCCCTGACAACCCTACCTGTGCCTCACTATGAGTATCATCATGGTCAGATTCTACAGAACCTCTGACATCAGTATCAGAGTAGGAGGGACTGCAGCCACCATGCCCACCTGTGAGGGAAAACAGCATATGAAAATTACTACTGGCACTATAAGATTTGCTGGTACACAGACGCAAACACACACACACACACACACACACACACACACACACACACACACACACACACACACACACACACACACACACAGGTGAGGTGCCTCAAAGGTATTACACAGACCTCACATTAGCTGACTGGGGGCATTCATGACACACAGTCAGACAATAACATACACACTCTGGACAGACCCTCAGCATCATGCAATGCAGCCCTTTCCAATTACCATTACTACTAATATACACCTCTGGGATATGTGAGTGGTGTTAGTAGGTGATAACCCTTCACCTAGCACACACTGCACCCATGTAAATTATTCCTATTCACCTGTATAGCACTGTGGCAACTCCTACAGAACATACCTCCCAACTGTACAGGGTTTTTCTGAATGTCTACATATGTGGCTCATATGTTTGGTCTGTTCCTCATAACTCCTGTGTTTGTCTCATACATTATTGGGTTGGCCTGTGGATTGGTGCCGCTAAATAATGCCTTAATTAGAGGTGCAGACTGCATAACCTGCAGTACATGTATTTAAAAACTAAGCCGGTTACTCAAACAACTTCCCAAGCTTACAGTGGATATAGTAAGTGTACACACCTGTTAACGTGCCAGGTTTTTGTGATATATCACACGAGACCTCAGAAATCAGGTTATAACATTGCCATCATTTCATATGACATATAACCTGTGCAATCCAGCTGAAGAACATATACATCAGTTATAGGTAACATCTGGTAACTGAAATAGGTACAATAGGCTGGTTGCATGGGTGTGCACACACTTAAAGTAATACTCTGTTAAAGCAACTTTTGATTTAATCACAGCATGCAGTCTTCTTGGGAAGGTGTCCATCAGCATGGTACATCTTGACTTGCTACTGTTTGCACACTCTCCCTTGCAAAACACCTCCAACTATGTCAGATTGCAAGGGCATCCCTTGTGCACTGCCCTCTTCAGGTCACCCTGCATATATCCTATTTGATGTTGGTGTGGGCTCTGACTCAGCCAGTGCAGACCATTGCATGTGTTCTGGTGAAGCCATCCTTTTGTTGACATGGATGTATGGTTTGGGCCATTGTTGTGTGGAAAGATGGAATTCCTCACTATCCACAGCTATGTCGCAGACACCAGAATGTTTTGGAGCCACAAGGGGCCAGTGTTGTTCATAATCCCCTCTAGCTTGGCAATAGCCCCAGTTCCAGCTTGTGAACAGCAACCCCAAACCAGGACACTGCCATCACCATGTGTCACCATGGGGGTGGTGTTGTGGTGATGCGCAGTGGTGATATTGTGACAAACACACGTCAGAATTGTGACCAAAGAGTACAACTGTGGTCCCATATTACCATAACAAATTTTCCCACTTGCTTTTTGGAGAGCTGATGTATTGTTTTCAGACTTTCACCAGGCCTGGATATTGTTTGTTGGGAGGAACTTCTGCCATCTTCCAACCCTACCCTATAGGTAAGACATATGGAGACCATGGAAGGTTGTTGTGACATGCAGTACACACACAGTACTTGATGGAGATTCCTGCTACTCCTTCACTGATGCTGTAGGGCTCCTGGCAGCCTCCCTTGCCAGTTTTGGTCTTGTATTCTCATAGACTTTGGTGGAATGTCCAGTCATTCGCAATGTCACTGTAGCCGTATAATTTCCCCACCTTTTGATGACTGTCTGCACTGTGTTCCATGGTATGTGCAAGGCTGTGGAAATGTTTTGGTACCCTTCTCTAGGCTGATACATCTCAAGCATGTCGTCCCTTAGCAGCTTCATCAGTTCTATGTGAACCATGACTGTTGCTATATCGGGTAACTGGGTATATGTTAAGATAATCCTGATAGGACAGCTGACCATTAGTTGCTGTTAATCGAAGAGTCTCTGTAATTGATGGCTGTTGTGTACCCAGTAAGATGTACTGCTGTAGTTATCTCGAAAGCTGCCTCAACACAGTACTAGCTTCAGCCTGTGCACACATATGCATCTAGGTTGTTGTACTATTGCTATGTGTCATTATAGTTCTCCTAATAGATTTGTTTGCTTTACAATTGAATTGTACAGGTTATAGGTCACATGAAAGGTTGACAGTATTTTGAATTTCTCTATTGTGCTCTCATTTTTGTATATCACACATACCCGGAATTTTAACAGGTATGTACACCATTTATATACACTGTATACCACTAATTTCTACAATATTGCCCTAGTTTTGGGCCTTTGTCCCCCCCCCCCCATTTTATCGGTCTTTGCCCAGGTGTCCTGCAATGACAGGTTGTGAGGTATGCTACAGATATGTGACATCTCCTGCAAATAGGCCCTTGTCATGACCCTCGTGATGCAATGCAGTAAACACCACTACAGGTGAACATGCAGATATTGTCAAATGGCTGAGTGCAACAGTTGTGTGCAAAGTCACATGCATTAACTTTAGCATGCCTGAGGTACTGGTGAGCCACAACAGGGAAACCCCATACTTACTGGGTTCAGGCTGCTGTCCCATGTGCAGACCAGAGGGACCTATGTAGTTGTGAGGGAGAGGTATTGTCAGCAGATTCACATTAGGCATTGGTACAAGATGAATGCTACATTTCTGCACAGGTACAGTACACACTATGATGTCACACAATTTGCTGTCCTTCACCATAGACGTGCACTTGTGTGCATTACTACACACCACCCACTAATCCATTTTACACTGACATATGCATCTAGAGACTCTGTAGAAGACAATTTCAAAACTATCTGATTACATTGATGTGCACTTTGGCCTTACCTGGATGCTCCTTGCCTGTTGCCTGGGTGCAACCCACCTCTACAACTGCAGTTTCCCATGTTTGAGTTTGTGTGGGGGCTACCCAAAGTTTGGCAAGTGCTCCTCTGTTGGCATAAGTGGGGCCTGTGCAGCTGGACCCCACCAGTAGCAGTACAGTCCCTCACTACAGCAGCAGCCCTTTGTCGGGCAAGATGTATCAGGTCAGTTGCTCTATGCCTGACCTGATCGTATGTGTGTCCATGGTGGCCCAACACATTCACTCTATTGGACGATCTCATCCAACAGGACAGCCCACTCCTGCAGATTTTGCTGGCTATGGCCAGAAAGGATGGCATAGTTTAAGATTACAACTTCTGTGATGGCTGCTGTCTTCACATTAGTTTAATACAGTTGTCGCTCATACCACCTGGAAGACATACACAGGGAAACACATTGCAGGACCTCAGACATTGCCCAGAGTTCTTTACAGAGCCAGTACATGCATATAGACTATCATTAGCCACCACTTACAAGCACATCATACCCCTGTACCTGGCAGCACTATATGAACAATCATTGTACTCCTGGTCCTGATGTGTCATGTTCACTCCAATGAGGGCCAGTACATTGCATAAATCACCATTCATCATTCATGTTTGTGTAGAGGGATGACAGTGGCCGTGTTTCTTGCAGATGGGATGTCAATGGTGCTCAGGCATTGCTTGCATACAGTGTGTAATGGAGCTGGAAGCATATACCTGGGTTCATGTAGGATGCAAAGAGAAATGTTATCAGGCCCCAAAGGGACTTGCTTTTGTTAACTTTGATTAGGCAGTTTGCACCTTATCTATGATGATGAGGGGAGGGGTGCATGTGCTGTGCATATCCACCTATACTGATGATGATCCAGGGTGGTGATGTTTGCCCTAAAGCTGTCTGCAGCAGGTTGGCTGTAGCTATGGTGTGTATGCATGTGCTGTGATTGACCACCATTACAGGGTGGGTTGGTGCCTCTGAGACTGCAGACATATGTAAAAATGGCCTTGTGATTGCCCTTAGTGGATGTGTCCAGTTTGTACTCATAGTTAGCCTTACAGTAATCCACCTGTGACCTAATATGCTCATTCAGACAAAGGTTGACATGCTGCCTAGTTGGTGCCTGCTCCTACTTTGCCCTGTACAACCAATATAGCATCACATTATGTGCTTTGTGCATTGCTGCTGTCCAGCAAAGGAGTCTTCTCTACTTTTGTGGAGACAGGTTTTACAAGTAAGGTATTGCTGAGGCCATACAGCTATGTGGGTGGTCATATATCTGTTTGTAGTAGGCATGGGCACAAGGTCAGAACACAGTTGGCCACCTCTACAATTTCAATGTGATACTCATGCTTATTATACTACCCATGTCTGTGTCAGGGCAATGCCACTACCAGCAGCTGTAGATGTGTAACTCTGTTGGATGCACAGAAACTAAGGTTACCCATGTGTACAACATGTACAGCTTATTCACCTGACATTTTGCATCCCATGTCAGTTGTTATAAGGCAGACAGGTACACCTACCCATACATACATAAGCACAGGTAATATCTGCTATACATTTCTATTCTATATCAGTATAGCACACTGTAATGGCAGTCTTGCTGCTCAGTCAGTCAACCTGTTAGGGAAGGACATCTGTAGGGCAATGCACATATATGGTGGGCTATAGGCCACAATTAGTGACACTTTCTTCATATTGCTGCAACACACATATGTCATTTGATAGTCCAGTAGCCTTTGCATTCACAGGCATACCCTGGAGGATTTTTGATGCTCATATGGCAGGCAGAGAGGTGAAAGGCTAGATGTGTGGTAATGAGGGTAGGAACTGTTAATTTTGTGAGTATGACTGGTATGGGGACAGAGCTAGCTGATATGTTGGACAGAGGAAAGGTGGATATATTGTGTGTGCCAGAGACCAGATGGAAGCAGTGTACAGCTGTGTGTATTGAAGTTGGGTACAAATAGTTCTATCATGGTGTGTATGGGAGGGTAAATGGTGTAGCGGTTAACCTGAAGGAACATTATGCCAAGAGTATTTGTAGAGGTAAAAGTGTCGGGTAGAGTGATGTTCAGTTGGCTGGGAATTGATGGTGTAATGTTGACAGTTGTTAGTGCATATGCTCCTCTAATTGCATGTGTGATGGATGAAACAGACGTACTTTGGTGTGGTTGGATAAAGTGGTGATGCATATACCCAAGGGTGAGTGAGTGGTGATTGGAACAGATTTCAATGGGCATGTTGGTGAAGGGGGCAGAGAGGATGCAGAAGTGATCTGCAGGTATGGTGTTAAGCAAAGGAATGCAGGAGAGATGGTGATGGTGTTTGTAACAGAGGTTGTACATGGGTGTGGTGAATACATAGATTTACAAGACCGAGGGGCATAGGGTGACATACAAGAGTGGAAGAAGATGCACACAGGTGGATTATCTCCTATGCAGGTGGGCCTGTTTGAAGAGGATTGGTAACTGTAAAGTGGTGACAGGGGAAAGTGTAGTTAGGCAGCATGGAAGGTTGGTCTGTGGGATGACAGTGGTGATTAAAAAGAGGGGAGGAGTGTGAGAGCAGCAGTACGGATCAAATGGTGGATACTGAGAAAGGGTGATTGTGAGGTTGAGTTCAGGGAAGAGTTAAGACAGGCAGTGGGTGGCAGTGAAGAGTTAGAAAATATCTGTGTAACTACATCTGAGCTAGTAAGGGATTTGAGTAGAATGGGGCTTGGTGTGACATCTGCACAGAGGAAGGAAGGGCATGAGGAAGTACAGGGGAGTATACAGTATGGCACACTGTAATGACAGTCTTGGCCAAGGAGAAGTGAGATTATCAAACAGATAAAGAAAGTAGACAGGTGTATAGGGAGATGGGTGCATGGCAAAGAGAGTGGTGGCAAAGGCTGAAGATGGGGCATCTGAAGGGTTGTATGTAAGGTTGGACACAGAGGATGGAGAATAGGACCTGTACCAATTGGCTTGACAGAGGCATGTAGCTAGGAAGTATGTGCAGCAGATAAGGGTGAGAAAGGATAATGGTGGAAGTAAACTCACTAGTAAGGAGAGTGTGTCGAGCAGGTGGAAACAGTTCTTTGATGGGCTGTTGAATGAAGAGAATGACAAGAGTGAGAAGTTTGGATGATGTGGGTATGGTGAATCAGGATGTCGTACAGTGTGCCATACCTTACTATAATCTGTACCGCGAACTCTCAAACTGAACTCCAGTCACTTACTCAAAAAGCTTTTAACACTGTAGAACAATGGTTCTCTCACCGCTGTCTACTCCTTAACCCTAAGAAAACCAAACTACTACTTTTTTCACCTACTCGGAAATCTACTACACCTTACTTTACTCTTACGTCCACTGACGGAACACTCATCTCTCCTGACCTGACCACAAAACTATTAGGTATAACTATTGATAATAACCTCAACTTCGACTCCCACATCAATAACACCATAAAATTAGTTAATAAAAAAATAGGATCCCTTTATAGAATCAAACCTTTCCTAACACCTACAGCAAGGTCCACCATTGCTAGATCTCACCTAATCTCCACTCTTCTCTATGCTTCCCCCATTTACACTAATCTTTCCAAAAACAACATGAAGAAACTAGAAACATCCTATCATAACATAGCTAGATTCGCTGCTGGATCTCCTTTTCAAACTCATCACTGCTTTAACCTAAAAGAACTAGGCTGGATAGAACTTCCTAACCAACTTATATTTCAACAGATCTTAATTGCTTATAAGATTCTATATCAGCCAACCAACACACCAATACTTTCTAGCCTTATTTCTCCTTACAACAACCTGAAACAACTTTGTTCTTCTAATAAACTTCTGATAAATACTACCAAACCTAACAATAATGCAGGTGACAGTTTATTCTCCAACTCTGTTGGAAAAGCATGGAATAAACTACCCTCTGATATCACTTCTTTAACCTCTTTCCAACTCTTCAAACACCAACTAAAAGTTTATCTCAATAAACACTGGCTTTGCTCCTGCACTAATCCAGACTAATGCTAACTCTTTTCTCTACCATTACCCTTATTAACAACCACACAAAAAAAAAAAAAAAAAAATTTTCAACTAACAATTTTTATATTTAATTTTTTATCCGTTTTATTTGTTATGATTGTATGTAACCTTTTATGCCTTTGTGTGAAAATGTATAACTAGTGGAGCTTTTCTCCCCGGGCCTCTACTGAAAATGGACATATATCCAGTTGGACTAGCCCGGTCAACAAATGTAAAATAAATAAATAAAATAAATTATCAAGAAGATGTAAGGATAACTATGAAGAGGTTTAAGAATGGAAAAGCTATTGGTCCAGATGGCATACCTGTGGAAGCATGGATGTGTTTAGGACAAATGGCAGTGGTCTTTTTAACCAAATTGTTTACTGTAATCTAGGAAAGTAAGAGGATGCATGAGGAGTGGATAAAATGTGTTTGGGTACTGATTATGAAAATAAGGGCATTGTGCAGAGCTGTAGCAACTACAGAGGTATAACACTGATCAGTCACAGTATGAGGGAATGGTAAAGGGTGGTGGAAGCTAAGCTAAGAAGGGAGGTGAGGATTACTAATCAGCAGCATGGTTTCATGCCAGGAAAGAGCAGTACAGATGTGCTCTTTGCTCTGAGAGTGTTGATGGGGACATAAAGAGATGGTTGGATGTAGCTGCATTATGTCTTTGTGGACTTAGAGACAGCATATGACAGAATGCCTAGAGAGGAGTTGTGGTATTGTATGAAGTGGTGAGGAGTGGTGGAGAAATCCATAAGAATGCTACAGGATATGTACAAAGCTAGTATGACAGTAGTGAGTTTTGCATTGGGAGTGACAGGTGTGTTTAAGGTTGAGGTGGGAGTACATCAGGGATCAGCTATGAGCCCTTTCTTATTTGCAGTGGTGATGGACACGTTGACAGACATGATCAGACAGGAGTCCCCCTATACTGTGCTGTTTGCAGATGACATTGAGGTCTGTAGTGAGAGTAAGGAACAGGTTGATGAGACACTGGAGAGGTGGAGGTATGGCCTAGAGAGGGGATGAATGATGGTCAACAGGGCTAAGATGGAATATATGTGTGTGAATGGGAGAGAGGATGGAGAAATGGTGAGGATGCAGGGAGTATAATTTTCAAAGGTGGATAGGTGTAAATACTTAGGGACAGCAGTTTAGGGTAATGGAGCGTGTGGGGTAGAGGTGAAGACATGAGTACAGACAGGATGTGGATGGTGAGGAAGAGAGTCAGGTGTGATTTGTGACAGACAAGTACCATTAAGAGTGATAAAGAAGGTCTACAAGAGGGTAGTGAGACCAGCTATGTTATATGGGTTGGAGACAGTGGCATTGAAAAAAAGGGGCACAAGTCAGAGCTGGATGTAGCAGAGTTATTGATGGTATTATTTACACTGGGTGTGGCCTAGCAGTGTCACAGTCAGTATTGTGCAACACACACTCCAGTAGTGGTCATATGTGAGCCATTCTTTCCTGGGGTGACTCAGGGCCCTGAGCTGTGTTCTATGTCACTGCAGACAGACATAGTTTCTATGGCCATAGGTTCTGCTCAGCAATATATCAGTACAGCATGTGATGTTGAGATATAATATTATTTGAACTTCCTATTTTCCACGTTTACATGCCCCCTACTACATTCCATTACAGGCTTTTTTGTTTGACATAGCTGTGTTTTTTTGTTTTCAGTTCAGTTGGTATATTCCATCAGTCTCACTGTGTGTGTCTGTCTGTTTGTTTGTTTGCTTCTGTGTGTGTGTGTGTGTGTGTGTGTGTGTGTGTGTGTGTGTGTGTGTGTGTGTGTGTGGGTGTGTGTGTTTGTGCATGTCTGTGTGTGTGTGTGTGTGTGTGTGTGTGTGTGTGTGTGTGTGTGTGTGTGTGTGTGCGTGTATGTATGTGTATGTCTCTCTCTCTCTCTCTCTCGCTCTCTCCCTTTGAGACAGATGTAGAATACACATCTGTTTTTTATAGGCAGCATCTTGCATTTAGTAGGTCATGAGCAGCTGATGGACTGTGCACCAGTTGTAGTCCCCCACTTGCTAATTGCATGTGGAACAGCTGTGGTATCATTCCCATACATAATAGCATGGAAACACACTCCTATAACTGAGTACTTCATGTGGGCGTTGCTCCTTTACATTACCTGGGAGGAGTACTTCATGGAGGTTTGTGACAGACAGCATCACAGAGTGTAGTTGGGAATACCTCTTACAACAAACACCGTGGAGACAGCCCAACAAACTAGGGGAGAATGTTCCAGACATAGGGACAGAATGTAAGTATTGCTCTTATACAGTTGAAGTAATGCTAGTTTGAAAGGTTTGCGTGGATATGGCTGCTCTGCATGAATTTAAGTCTGATAGTGTTATGTGGTTGACATAACTCTCAACTGTAGGGCTATCTGCAGACTGGCCAGAATTTGGACTCTTATATTTGGTGTGTTACTCATACATTTTTTGGCCTTGGAAATGCAGTAGCATACTCTGAGGATTACAGTCAGTAAATGGTAACATCCATGTGTGTTGCTGACTTCATATCCCTTAGAACAGATACGTTACAACAACCCTGTTCCATCAGCAACTTTCTCAGTTTTTGACAGCAATATGTCAATAATGCCCCTGTGTTTGGTCCTCTCCCCCAAAGTATGTCAGGCTTTGTCCAGCTGTCATGCTGTAAGAGGTGTATAAGTATAGTTTATCATTATATAGTTACTTCATTCCAGATATCATCCCAGTCATGTATCAGACTGCCAGACATGTCATGTGTAGCAGGCCTTATATATGAGGATGAAGCCTGGACATTCTGTGGAACTCTATACAGTTGAGAGGACTGTGTATTTCAGGCAATTGTTGACAGACTGTTAGGATTGTGTAGCAGTGTATTGTGAATGTGTTATTTGGGCTGTGTAGGGAGGGGGTGGATGTAAGTATTGAGAGTCCTTTTCTATCTGACTTTGCATGCTGCTCCAGCTTCTGGTGCTCTATCAGCTGTATATGTTTGTAGGGGCAGACTGAGACATGTCCCATACCACAGTCAGGCATCAGACTACTCTTTGAATTGGGCCAGTATATATAGAGGTAGTGTGTGAGTGGCAAACATGTTGATGATTTTGTTCACATAGTCCATATACTTTACTGTTCTTGTGGCTTACCAATATGTCACTTTGAATGTGGTGAGATTAGTTCTGGGTATGCACTTTCACACTGGTGTCTGTTTTGTCAGTGCTGTTACATCCCTGTAGTGCCTGATATATTTGCAATTACATGTGTATTCCCCCATAGCAAAATTGGGTTTGTGTTGTGTCAGTCTGCCTTTAGTTTAGACACTTGGTGACATGCCTAGCAGCTCAGTGTAGTTTCCCTGCTGTGATGTTATGTCCCAATATTTATCAGATGTACTGTTGCTTGGCCCTCATACATGTTGTGTATATCTGACACATCAGTTGGATGATGTGAAGATTTATGTCAGTGAATAGTGGGGAGTAATTTGGTTTTGGACTTGGGCTATTCTAGTCAATATATGGTACAACAGACGGGAGGGTGTTACTGCATCAACTGTGTCACTTTATCTACTCCAGTATTTTTACACTTCCCTCCTTGGTCAGGGTTGGTCCAGATTTGTTGCACTAAGGAGTTCTGAGCATATCTCTAGTCTGGCTGGATTGTTTCAGGCTGTCCAGGATTATTGCTCATATGCATGTTCTGTTCCATAGAATCATTATTTCCATTTCTGTGGCAATTCAATGTGCTGATGTGAGGATTTCTGTCTGTAAATGATGACATACATTTCAGTTTCAGAACTCACATCATTCTGAACATGTATACTGACACAAACCCTGTTACTGTAGCAACATTCTACATTTATAACTGCAGTGCATACATTATGTCCCTGTTCTTGGACCATTGTCCCCCCCCCCCCCATTTTGACAGCCTTTGTCCACGATTATTGCATTAAGAGGTGTAGAGGTATAGTGCTGGGTATAACTGCACTACATGTTATGAGCATATATATATTCATTTTTTGATCTCTATACATATGTTTATATAACATTATATATGTATATATTTTATACATATTTGTTTTATATGTATATCTCCATATATCTGATGTATACACTTTTTAATATTTATCTATCACCATACACATCTATATGTATATATTTATAGATACTGAATATGATTGATTCCACAGTGTTTGTTCCCTACTATTCTATGCCTATAATGAATGATATATTTGAAAAAACAGCATTCATTGCTACAGCTCAGATGGTATAGCCGTATTCTGTTCTGACTCTGGTGTATAGGGTCCTGGGTTCAATACTTGGCAGTGCTGATTATTTTGTTGCTGGGCAGAACAGTGGCTGATGGAAACAGGGTGATTAAGGCAGTTTTAAGCAGTTGTAAGTTGGTTTGCGTGGGTTTGCATGATGGTAAGCGATGGCAACACATGGTTAAACAGAAAACTGCTTAATCTGCATAGGCATCACTTAGCATTGTGCAAACTCACTAACTGCTGCTTACTGTTGCTTATTGCAGCTTACTTCTGCTTACCTCCAAGCTAATTTCTTTAAAAGAAAAGAAAAAAAGTGGTGATAGGAAAGTGGCAAAAAAGGGAGAACTCAGAGAGAAAAACAATATGAAAGATAGCTAGGGATGTGCAGGATGGGTGTAGGGAAGGTCCATAGCTGTCCATTTCTGATACGGCAACAACTGTGCATTTGTACAGAATTTGGAGTTGAATTTGGACACTGAAACCCCTGAGAGAAGGGTGAGTACAACAGTAAAGTGCTGTTAAGACAATTAGATCAGAGTGTATGTGTCCAGTGGACAGGTTTGTGAAATGGACAGCTATGTATGGGGTGACATTTTTTTGTGGGAACAGATTTCCCTTTTTTCATAAGGTGAGAGTGGGATGCTGGGGAAGAATAGTAGGTATATTTGGGGAGGTAGGTTGGGTAGGAAGACAGACAAGACAGACAAGACAGCAGACAGGGGCAGTATATGACACATGTGTGGGATAAACACCTTGGAATGGGAAGAGTGGTTGGGAATCAGACACCCACGAGCCTCCAAATGGATACAGTGGGACTGAGGTCCCCACCCATGGGCAATCACCATTGCACCTTCATGGCCCCAAAGGTGGCTGTGCTGGGGACTGAGCAGGGGGAGCAGGCTAACCCTCAAGATGTATCTTACAGCCCTCAAGCTGGCATAGCTGATCTCCGAACTTATTTTGAAGCTCGCTACGGACCAATCCCTGGACTTGATGATGGGTGACGGTGTCCTGTCCATGCCCACTCCTAGGGGGGGATGGGCCTCATCCCCTGAGATGGTTCCAACCGAAGGTGGTGCAGGACCAGCAGATGAAGAGGTCCCGGGTTGGGACTCAGATGTGTTGGGGCCCAGTTCCATGGCCAGTTGAGATGGGACAGGCGAATCCACTAGGATCAGCCTTCTCAGACATGTTATGGTGTTGAAGTTTTACAACATATGTTGGTTAGTCATGAACAACACATTCCAGGATTAGTTATAACAGCATGCATGGGTGTTCCCATTAACCCAAAACCACAGATTTGAAACAGTTGCATAGCAAACAGAACACATGCATATATGGAACCACAGTGGACATTATAATGGCATACAGGTTGTATTGATAGAAACATGCCACCAATAATAGTATTTGAACAGGGTACATTAATAATCAAACATTTAAATATTTGTAGAACAATAGGACACATGCCCCAACAGTGGGTTTTGTGAAAAACATACCTGTTGATTTATGTGTTTAGATTATTAGTCCAGATAGGGTGGTAGAGCGACAGATGTCAATTAACAACTGTATAGGCTTCAGTTGCTCACAACTTTAATGATTATTGCTCTAATCATTACTCTCCAGGTATTACCTCACTTTACATTGACCTATGGCCTTGAGTTCGACAGTGGTATATTTGTACACAGTGTATAATTACACCCTTCTTACAGCTCATTTATACCTTTTCTTACCTGGCAGACCTGTGGAGGAAATAACTGTTAATGCTACCAGACTGTTTCTACCCACATTCACATAGTCAATGTTACATATGTGCACTCATAGTGTGTGTGTGTGTGTGTGTGTGTGTGTGTGTGTGTGTGTGTGTGTGTGTGTGTGTGTGTGTGTGTGTGTGTGTGTGTGTGTGTGTGTGTGTGTGTGTGTGCATGCTACCGCCATACTCCACCTTGATTTCTATTGGTTAACCTGGGTGTTGGCAGCAGTGACCACTAGCTGTGACAGCGTGACACTTGAGGGACATTTCTTGGAGGAAACTACTTGGTGTATGTACTTATCTTACTGTCATTTGCAGCCTTTTGGTTGGACAGTAGGTGTTGTGCACAGTGTATAATTGCAGCCTTCTTACAGCTCAGTTATACCTTTTCTTAAGTAGAAGACCTGTGGATGAAATTACTGTTAATGCTACCTGACTGTTTCTACCCATATTCGCATAGCCAAGGTTACATAAGTGCACTCATACTGTGTGTGTGTGTGTGTGTGTGTGTGCGTGTGTGCGTGTGTGCGTGTGTGTGTGTGTGTGTGTGTGTGTGTGTGTGTGTGTGTGTGTGTGTGTGTGTGTGTGGGCTACTGCCATACTCCACCTTGATTTCTATCAGTCACTCTGGCTGTTAGCTGCAGTGACCACTACCTGTGACAGCATGACACTTGAGGGACATTTCTTGGAGGAAACTACTTGGTGCATGTACTTATCGTGCTGTCATTTGCCGCCTTGGGGTTGGACAGTCGGTGTTGTGCACAGTGTATAATTGCAACCTTCTTACAGCTCATTTATACCTTTTCTTAAATGGAAGACCTGTGGAGGAAATTACTGTTAACGCTACCTGACTGTTTCTACCCATATTCACATAGTCAGTGTTACATAAGTACACTCATAGTGTGTGTGTGTGTGTGTGTGTGTGTGTGTGTGTGTGTGTGTGTGTGTGTGTGTGTGTGTGTGTGTGTGTGTGTGTGTGTGTGTGTGTGTGTGCATGTGTGCTACTGCCATACTTCACCTTGATTTCTATTGGTCACCCTGGGTGTTGGCAGCAGTGACCACTAGCTGTGATGACACTTGAAGGACATTTCTTGGAGGAGACTACTTGGTGTATATACTTATCTTGCTGTCTTTGCAGCCTTGGGGTTGGACAGTGGGTGTTGTACACAGTGTATAATTGCAGCCTTCTTACAGCTCATTTATATCTTTTCTTACCTGGTGGTCCTGTGGAAGAAGTTTCTGTTAAAAATACCTGACTGTTTCTACACATATTCACATATTCTTGGGTGAGAGCATGCATACAGCTTAATACCAGTCCTGGAATTCAAACCGTGCCTGTTTGTGCAAAAAGGTACAACAAGGTTGTTTTTCATCACAATGAACTACTGGAGAACTGTTGTTCCTTTCTTGACTGTTTTCTTTATAATACTCTCTTGCTTGGACAATCTGCTTTGTAATTCTGGCATTCATACAAAGCAGATAGTTCTTACACTGTGTATTCATACCTTCACATATTACAGTACAGAAAACAATGGTTAACACAACATTACTATTCAGGGATCAGATTTTGGTGCATGGAACATTTCTTAGAGTTCTCTGTTTTACATCTCCATTATCTTTGTCAGATGAGCCTCAATTAATTAATTAATGCTGTCAGAGCCATAGTTTCTGTGCAGAACCAGTACACATTCAGATTCATACTACCACATAGCTAAATAAACACAACAGTCTGGGGTTTTGATTTATATTGACAGGTACTGACACGTTTATTGATATATATCTTGTACGTCAGTATTACTCTGCTAATGTCTCATTTATTCAGTATAAAAAATACACATTTCTAACTAGTGGCAGACGTTCTATTTATTTTCCCTGGCTACTGCAAGCTTGATTTGTACTCACCAGCCTTGCAATGCAGCCTTAGCAGCCTGCTGGCATGGGCATCCATGTTTGCATCCCTATCATTGGCAGCTGTACAGGTGATAGACAAACATTTATGCATACCTATCCATCTCATACTTAGGCTGGAGTTTGTTACACAATATTTGATATTGATACTTACAGACATTCTGTTCCTGAGCACCTTGGATCCACTGGTCCAAAAAGTCCCACTTCCTATGCTTCAGGTCAGCATAATGGTGCCGGACCTGCTCACCAGTCCAAGGGATACCAGTAGCACTTGTGAGGTCATGTGTGAGATGGTCCCAGGCCTCCACTTTGTATTTGGAGCCCTGGTACTGGTCCTGCAGCATTATCCTTTCATGGTGTTTTACAAGGAGTCCAACCATGATCCTGGACTCCTGAATGCCCCAACACTGTGCCCGAAATAGCACACTTTCACCAACACCAGCCATAGTGCTTGCAGTGATCAGCTACAACTGGTTATGGTTGTATTCCTGCCTGTGGGATTTAAATAGGGCTGGATTCCCACCCTTTGCCCTGATTGGCCAATTTTTAATATGCTGAAATAAGCTAAGAGAGGGGCTAACCCACTTAGCACAGATAAGCATTGCTTAAAGGGGTAGATGCCAAGCATTGCTTACCAATGTGCAAATCCACTTAGCTATGCTAATTATTGCTAAGCATACAAATTTGAGCAATGCTTACTCCTGCTAAGCATAGCTGAGCAGAATTTAGCATTGTTCAGCTTTCATTTTATGGGCTATCAGGATTGTGGGGTTGATTCCTTCTTAATGACATCTTATGATATGTATTTTTCCCTTCCATAACATCCCCCATGTGCTTTCATTACATTATATTCTTTTGTGGCTTTACTGTATGGGACACTTGTGTTTATATGGGGGTTTCACATCTGTACTACACTGACACCTCATATTTGGACTTGCTACACTACCCTAGTTAACAAATATATATTGTTCACTACCTATTTATGAAAAAAGATACTTTTAGTGCTGTTTTCACATATAAAAATGAATAAACTGCATTGGGGCTCAAACCATGAATGACTGCATGTTAAGCAAAAGCTCAAGCTACTATGCTATTTTTCTTTGACTGCTTTGTCTGTATATTTCTATTTAACTCCTTCAGATGTTTAAGCTATGCTATACACAGCTGTGCGACACACACACCCACTGAGCTATGCTTAAACTTTAGTGGGGACGAAAAAAAAAAATATTTGTTTTATTTTTATTAGTTTAGGGATGTGCACATAGCTAACAGTCATACCTCTCCCCCTCTGACAGCATACAATGTGGACAAAGCCTAATATGATAGGAGGGCAAATAGGACAAATTTTAAATATTGCTCTTACAAACTTGGGAAGTTGATGATTAATAGGTTTTGCATTAGCATGACTTACTTGAAGGATGTGGGGGTCTTACACTCATATGTTTGTCATTATTTAATGACTTCAAGCCTCAGCTCTTTGCCAGGACACAAATCTGGACATTTTGCAGATATGTGTTCAGTTAGGAGTATGCTGACAGTGTCCGCGGACACTGTTTTTCTTTTCAAAGTGCCATACGGAAGTTACTGAGTGCAGGGGACATGTTTACTGTGTGAGCAGTGCTCAGACCAGAAATACTATTTATAACATACCTTAAAGCATTTAAAAAATGGCAATTGGTTTGTAGCATGAAAAACATCATTCTGGGGGAACGCTTTACTTTTGGGATGACTTTTTATATTGTGCCTTAAATGCACTTAAAAAAAGTAAAAGGAACTGTTTTGCAGTGTAAAAGCTTGGATCGTGGAGAATACTAGACATCAGGGATACTCTTTACATTGTGCCATTAAGGCAGAAAAAGTAACAGAAAAATGTTTTGCAGCATGAAAGATGTAGGCTGTGGGAACACTGAACACCAGTGTTACTCTTTAAATTGTACCATTAGGACACTTAAAAAGACTCAAACCCTGTACTCTTGGCACTATATTGCTGGTTCTCTGCACTCATTCATCACACAGGATGCTCCTATATATTACCTTAAAGTCTTTGAAAATAATACAAAAAAGAAAAAAATGAAAGCAAAAGGTAGTGTTGAGCTTTAAACCTGGGAGAACATTGGTAAGCATAAGTCTTAACCCTCTAAAGTAACTGAGGAATTAGTAGGGGAAAGATATTTTTCACATCATAAGGAGTAAAAGAAATGTAGTTTGGCATTCAGTAATTATTGCAACAATTTGTAAGTTATGAGGGACCAGGAGCTATAGGAGGAAGCAGCAGGTGCATTCTATAAAAGCACAGACAGTTGAGAGGAATGGGAGTGTGCCCATATGGGGAGGCTCTGGGACAAAACTGGGAGGTGCACTATATGACTTAAAAAGTTAATAGATGATCAGTTTGAGCATTACAGTGCACAATAGGAGCATTAAGAAGAACAAAACTCTAATGTCTGGCATTATCAACTGACTATAAGACTCTGTGATTTACAAGGGGAGGGACAAAACTAAGAACATAGATCAGGCATGCTCTGTACACTGAGTGTCTGGTAAGAGGCATGTCAGAATGTGTGCATGTGTGTGTGTGTGTGTGTGTGTGTTTGTGTGTGTGTGTGTCTGTGTGTCTGTGTGCGTGTGTGCGTGTGTGAGTGCGCGCGCGTGTGTGTGTGTGTGTGTGTGTGTGTGTGTGTGTGTGTGTGTGTGTGTGTGTGTGTGTGTGTGTGTGTGTGTTTGTGTTTTAATATGTACATGTGTATGTGTGTCTGTGGGGGGAGGGAGTGACTGGGAGATGAAATTTTCTAACCAAGCATCAGTTAACTAAGGCAACATGCCCCTGCTTCTGTGATAGCATGGCCATTTAGAATGCACTACCAAATGAGGTGAAAGACTGGAACACCTTAAATATTTTTAAAGTTAATCTGGATGGCTTTTATGGTTATAACATTGCGACATTCCTGCTCTGGGTCAGTAATCATGGAGCCTTAATCCTCACCACTAACATTGGTGAGGGACGTTCACTTGGAACAAAAATAGATACACACAGTATTTCCAGATGCAGATCTCTACACCAAGAACAGTTTCTCTTAAGGGCATAGAGGGAACACATTCAGTCCTGGGGTTCTATCTTGAGTCCGTAAATAAGACCTCCCACTGACATAGCTGCAGAGTTGACTCCTCAGTTGAGTGTTTCAAGACATGTCCTCTACCACCCTCTCTGTGAAACCAGTGCTCTGTGTTCTGCTCCAAGTAGCTGACACACACACTCTTTGAGATTTGATTTTCACACACACACACACACACACACACACACACACACACACATACACACACACACACACACACACACACACACACACACACACACACACACACACATACACATACACACACATACACACACACAAATACATAGACACACACCTGGGAAAGGCTGGCACAGATTTACCAGCTATGCCCCATCTGCCAGATTATAAGGTCGATACTGCCACTAGAACTTTCCAAAACCAGCTAATCTAAGGTTCTTGCAAGGATACCCAATTATACTGAGTACAATTAATACTAATACAAATGGTAGTGTTTGACCAATGCAACAAGGCTTTCAGGAGCTGCCACAGTGTCACTAAATAAGTACTCTCAAAGGTTAAAATATTCTCTAAAAGGCCAGCCAAAAGGAAAAGTTTAAATATATTTAATAATAAATAATAAAAGAACATGACTCTACTAAATATATATTTACAATAAACACCAGAGTTTCAATAACAGAAAATATTAAAAATAACACAGATAGAAAGGTTCACGCAGATACAGTAAAACAATACATAACTAATCTTGCTATATTTTCCTGACTGATTAAAGAATTATTGTTTCCTAGTTCACTTACTAGAGCAGACAAGATGATGTAGGCTTGTGGTCTTCCTTCTTATCAGGTTTCACAAACAGGCTGCCCTGAGACTTCTGTCTCATCTAGTATTAAAAACAGCATTTTAATGCTGGATTACAGAATGGCATCACATACATCTGGTCATCTGACTCTGGTTCCCACACTATCCTCCTTACTAGGATCTGAACCAGAATCTAGCACATATGTGTCATAATACACACACACACACACACACACACACACACACACACACACACACACACACACATAGAGCTTTGTACAGTAGGGTTCCTAGCCCTGGTTGTCACAGACATTTTGTCTCTGGCTACAATGAGAACTGTAAGATACAATCTTTATGGCCTAAACCAGGTAATTTAATTTTAGGCTATTTTTCAAAGTAAGCTGGACTGAGATTAACCTCTTCTCTTCCAGTATGCCCTGTTACAATATATTCATTTCAACAGTTACAATATAGTCTGACATACAGGTGTATTTCTTTTCTGTCCAGCAGGACCCACTGTTGGCACATTTTAACACAAGCAGCTATGCAAATAAATTTTCAACACATGCACCTATATAAATCAGGTTGATATACAAATGACATATAATTCATTATAAAACTCCAGCTAGCTGTGCTGGCATATGTTACACATCCACTGAACTACTTCTCCTGGCTAGCTGGCAATACCTTATATCAGCACAAACATATTTAGGCATAGTGATATAATTCAAAATATGTAAACATCTCTAAACACATGCATTTTTCCATTTCCTCTATACCCTAAACATAGATGTAATACTAACCATAACCCTCAGCCTTGCTTAAACACTTACACTGATCTTAATCTTAACCCTAATCATTACCATACAGTTAACCTTAGCTTTAAACCTAAACCTAAACATAACATTGACATGATTCCTTAATTTTTAACACAATCCAGACATCAGTTCTAACCTTAAAGTTACTGAGTTCTACAGACTTGACAAGAAAAAAAATGAGTCAAATTGCTTTTCAATGAATATGGAATTTTGCCATGTAGTGTTATTGCCATTTAATTAAAATGGTATTTAACAAATGAATGTATACATTAGGGGGCCTGTCTTCTTGTTAATAACTTTATTAGCGAAGTCTGTTTGGTCTATCATAGTTAGCTGTTAAACCACAAGTAAAAGCAGAAATAAGTGCCTCATTCTGCACAGCCTGTGGAAAACAACACCTAATGGCTCCAAGAAGAAACAGTTGTAGATATAGGATAAACAACAAAAGCAAAAGACAGGAACCAGCTGATATTCTCAACAACAGAACAAAAAGTGAGTCCCAGCTCTACTTTCAAAGTCTGGAAGTATTTATTCGAAAAACTTCACTGTATTTACAAAATTGATTTTCAATCTCTTAGCGCCTCGGCCAACAGCCTTTTCAGAGTAAAAAAAATAACAGTCACAAAAAGACCATTTATATACAACCATAAAATATTCAATTGCATTCAATTAAATCATTATTCAATTAAAACAAAAATATTCAAAAATTTAAAGATATAGCCTTAAACAAGGCTTTGCCAATTACATTCCTTATTTAAACCATATGGAGCCAAAGTACCATATTTCATAATTAAGACAGACTCCTTTTGTCTCAATACACTTTTCTGAAAATCAACATTATTAAAATGTAATGGTACATGTTCCAAAACTGTTGCTTTCATACAACTCATATCTCCACCATGACACAAATTAAAATGTTCTGCAATGGGACTATTTAGTTTTTTGTTTTTTACATCTCTAACATGTTCTTTCAGTCTGTCTGCCAACATTCTCTTCGTTTTACCAATATAAAATTTCTTACATGTGCAAAAAATAGTATAAATCAATCCCTTACTTCTACATGTATAATTAGCCCTAACACTAAAGTTTTTTCCATTAATTTTTTCTACTTCAGTTACTATATATTTACACACTGAACACCTTCCACATGGGAAGGTGCCCAGCTCTTTTACACTACTTGCTATCTGAATTGTAGATTGTTTAAATATACTATGGACTATAAAATCTCTAATGCTTTTGGCTTTTTTATATGACACAATTAATCTAATATTATTTAAAGAATCAACTTCATTTTTAATAATGTACCAATATTGCTTAATCAATTCATTCATAATATAGGAAAAATTCGTATATTTTGTCACAAAAAATATTTTTTCTTCACTAGTTGAATATTCATTGTATCTATGTTTATTATATTTTCCATCAGTTGTTTTTATACCAAAACTACTTTTGAACACCTTTATAATATTATTTTTAACTGCATTAATATTATAACCCCTATTAATAAATACTTTAGCCATTCTTAAAGATTCCTCAAAAGCTAAATTAACATCTGAGTTAAGCCTTTTTATTCTCATAAACTCTCCATAGGGTATACTTTTTAACGTATGTGTAGGATGACAACTACTTCCACACATTTTCCAACTAACTTCATCAAATTTTCTGTATATACTAGTATGAATGAACTGATTATTAATACCTTTAAGAGAAATGTCCAAAAAATTAATTTCAGAACCTATCTGCACATCCCCAAATTTAATACCATATTTATTAATATTTAAATTCCGTATAAATTCATCACAAAATTCATAACCATCTTTACAAATAAAAATAAGATCATCAATAAATCTATAATATTTTATGACATATGTATTGAAAAAAAGTAATTTATATAGAAATTCATTCTCAAACATCCCCATAAATAAATTAGCATAAGCTGGAGCAAATGCTGCTCCCATCGCTGTTCCATTTAATTGCTTATATAATTTACCATTAAATTCAAAAGCATTATTTTTTAAACAAAATTCTGTCATTTCTAATATATAGTGTGTTCTAGTTGTAGATATAACTAGTAGTAGGGATAAAAATAGCAGTACAGAGTAAAATGACATAGGGCCTAGTTGCATCCAAAATTCTACTAAAGATTTTGCAGTATATCATTTGTCCAATGTCAACATCTAAACAGAACATGCTGATGTTCTGAGTAAGGGTTTGAATTTTGTACCAGCCAGGAAATACAATCTAGTTGAAACACTCATAGATTTAAAATTATTTACTCGTAAATTAAATTTAGCCCTTTGGTTTAAGTCAGCAGGTGCTAACACTAGGGCCAACTTGAACACAGGTCTCAAGAAATCCAGTTCTTTCAACCTGCCCTTGAATAATGGGCTAGTATTGTTTGAAAAACCTTGTGAAATGGAAATTCGAAAACTTTGTTTAAGGTTCCAATACTCTAATGTAAATGATAAAGTTAACCTATCAGAAAATGAAACAAAACTTTTTAGTGATCTTTGTAACAACAAAACAATCAGAATAATGAAACCCGATAAAGCAGGGGGCATTGTCATCATGGATGTCAAGGATTATAACAATAAGATGTTCAAGCTCCTTTTTACTGACAGGTACACACAGGTATCAAAAATGAACTTAATATTGCTTATTCTAAAATTGTTGGTTGTTTATACAACATGGTCATGCAGGGACAAATTGACAAAAGTGCCTATGAATACCTATCCAATGAATACCCAGTGGTGGCAGGTATATTCAGGATACCAAAAATTCATAAAGACATCCAAAACCCACCACTGAGACCGATTATAGGTGCAGGCAGGAGCAAAACGTTTTACATAGCTAAATATGTGGATAATTTACTTCAGCCATCCACCAGTTGCATTACCCATATCTGTAAAGACTCATGGGATTTTGTTATCCAGATTAACAAATTTACAATTTGCACTGGATTGTATACTTGTCACAATAGATGTACAAGATCTTTATTTGGTCATTCCACACAAGGAGGGACTTGATTGGGTGGAAAGTATGCTCTTTGACATAGGGCTATTGAACAACAATGACACTAACATGGCTATCACACTCGTGGAATTATTCCTGAGCAACAAATTCCTATACTTTGAAGGACAACTATTCAAACAAATGAGTGGAGTGGCAACAGGTGCCTCATGTGCCCCGAGCTTTGCCAACCTATTCATGGCATATTGGGAGAAACAATTTATGTTCAATAGTACATTTGTTAAAAGTTGGTCATTTTCTATTAGCTACCTGGATTACATCTTTATCATTTGGACAGATTATTTGACGAAACAGAACGATTTTCTAATGTACATCAATAATAGCACCCCCTTTCTTAAATTTACCCACAACTTCGACAAGGACAAGATGGCATTTCGTGATGTCCTAGTCAAAACATTATTCAAAGGGTTGATTTAGCTCCAACATTTTTTGTAAGAAAACTTTTTCTAATTCTTATCTCCACTATGACAGTTGGCATCCCAAATTTCAAAAAAGAACAGTTGTCAAGGGACAACTAGCCCGACTTGTTCAGATCATATCTGATGATGCAGTATTTTTGGTGGAGATTGAAAAACTGTTTGATATGTTTACCCATAGAGGTTATCCACCAGATCTTTTGGTATCCATCAAAGATGAAGTATGTGACAAAAGGAGTAAGGGTCTGTACCATCCCCTATTACCAATCTGGGATAACTCCTATCAATCCTTATCTCCAGTAGGGCCATTAACCTCTAGTGATCATAATTCAGACAAGTCATATGAATGAGCCTTGATTGTTACTTTTTCATTAAACACCTGCCACGTTGTTGATGTGGTTAATCAATTTTGGCCTATTGTTACTTCCATCGATGATGGTAATGTACTATTTGGTTCCAAACCTAAGGTATCATTTAGGAAAGACAAATGTTTTAAAAGTTTACTAGAAAGGAATTCAGGTAAACTTAGTAGCAATAGACCAAAATGTATGTACAAATGTAACCACTGTAACTACTGTCAACATATACTCTGTTGTGAGTGTTTTTTCAACAAGTCAAGAAATATGAGGTGAAAAAATATTTTAATTGTTCATCAAGGGGAGTGGTTTATGGTGCACTTTGCCAACACTGTAAACATTGGCAAGACTGGTCGAGACTTGAAAGAGAGAATATATGAACATCTCAATGAAATCAAGAAAGGGAAGACAATTAACACACTGTACAGACATATTTCTGCCTATCCTGGTCACTTTTTTAAATTTGTGATGATTGATTTCTTAGAACCAGTTTCAAAGGGCTTTTACACTGATGAACATCTTTTCAAGAAAGAGCTCATATGGATTTTTATGTGTGACGCCCTTACCCCCCTGGTTTGAATGAATGTTGTTCTATTACACCTATATTAAAGCTAAAAAGTCTTGAGGGCTGAATATGCCATGTTACTCACACATTTGTCGCTGTAACATTGATTTTTTTACTATTCCTATTCTCAATATTATTTTCATTTTTATTTTTATTGTTTCACTTATGTTCATTGCTCATTTTTTATGCAATTTTAACTGACGTTCAAAACAATTTTTGTTGAAGTTTTACAACTGTGTACTAAACTAAAGTTGAGTCACATGAATGTTTGATCACATGATGTATCAGGATTATTTAAGATTGGAGATAACCATGCCAAGCAGTTCTGAAGAAGTCTTTGCTAAAGGTGAAAGCGCTTGACTGCATTTGGTCTGATTTCACTGTCAATAAATTGGATTTGTGGTTTGGACTTTGGTTTGGATCTATATTAGAACATCGAAGTTTCAAAACTTCGAATGTTCTAATATCGACCCCTATACAGTGAAAGCTGAAAATATCGAACATACAGAACAGAGAATTTTTTCCTAGGGAAAAAAATTGCTGTTCCAAAACACATACACACAACACAAGCACATCAAACAAATAGCAATCCACACACATACACCTAAAATCTTACACCTCACCCTGCACTAAACTATACACACACCACTAACTATTCACTTACCTTAACCCAAACCCTAACCCTAAGGTCTGTCACTATTGCACACTAACCTCACCCATGCCCTAACCCTATCTCACCTACCCCGCCCTAACCCTCATGTCCACACAATCGCACACATACCTTACCCACACCCCAACCCTAACTCACCTAACCTGCCCTAACCCTCACGTCCACACAATAGCACACATATCTAACCCGTGTCCTAACCCTAACTCACCTAACCTGCCCTAACCCTCATGTCCACACAATTGCACACATACCTAACCCGCACCCTAACCCTAACTAACCTAACCCACACTCAATCGCACACTTACCTGAACCTGACCCGTAACTTTCCACCACACCGCTGAAAATACAGAAGCAACAGAAACAGACAACCAAATTCTTTCCCTAGGAAAAACATTCGTTTTTCTGTTGCTTCGATATTTTCAGCTTTCGCTGACTAGGGGTCGATATTAGAACATTTGAAGTTTTGAAACTACGATGTTCTAATATAGACCCTTTGGTTTTGTGGTTCCTGGGTCTCTATCTTCACTACTTGTGGTTCTTGATTCTTTTCTTCTGGACTTGTAGATATAAATATGCACTTTAATAAAATGTTGAGTGCTTTCATCTTTAACACATTCAGACTTCATCAGAGCTAACTGCAAATATAACATCCAGCTTATGTAAGTACACAGATTAGTAACAATTAGGGTAATTAATTTAATTAATTAATTAATTAATTAAACATACATGTATAAAGTACATTTTAAAGAAACATAAGCAGGTTAAAAAGGGCAAAACATTTCATTTATAACATTTATAATAAGAAAATATAAAGCAAGGTAAAAATATATTATTTATAATAAAAATAGTATTAATAAAATTACTAATAAAGTATAACCCTGTGTTGGATTATAACCTAGCAGCTCTTAATTTCAGAACAGAACAAATATATATACAATCATTTAGCTCTGGTTGAATTTATGGAACTTATTTTAGACAATAGCTGTATAGTTTGCAGGGGAATTGTTAAGCAAACTTATGGTGTTGTGTTGGGGGCTGTGTGTGCCACCAGTTTTGCTAATCTGGTACTTTTAACATAGCAGCATATTTTTATTCTAAATTCCCCATATTTTAAGTATTGTCATCTTTGGACTCAGTTCCTTGATAATATTTGCATTTTTTTGGACAGGGACTAATGAGACTTGCTTATTATTCATTGAATATATTCGACAAAGTACCACCTTCTTAAAATTTACTTACAAAGCACAGATTGAAGCCTTTCATTATTTGGATGTCCACATTACTAAAGGCTTTTTCAATAGCTGTTATATGAGTAGGATATATAGAAAGGATACATTCTCAGATTCTTACCTACATTTTATGAGTGAGCACCCAATATCTTTAAAACATAGTATTGTCAATGGTCAACTTATTAAACTTTCATAGAGCATTATTTTTAGAATATAACTATTAAAACTGATTAGTTAAAAACATTATTTTAAAATATTGTGAGAAATTAAGGGTTTTGCCTAACTCTTTGGCACCCTTTTCAAACCCCCCAGCTGTGGTACATAAAAAAGGAAGAAATTTTAAGAAATTGTATGAACATTATCAAATATCCACCACTAATAAATATAAAATTGGAACTTTTAAGTGTGGTTCATGTGGCCATTGTCCCTGTGTTTTGAATGTCTGAATATTACTTAATAGCACATAGCAAACACTTAACAGCTAAAAGTTATTTAATTGCAATATAAGGGGAGATTTACCTTGCTGTTTGTAAAATGTGCCAGTATTTTACATTGGAAAAACTGAGAGATCCTTAAAAATGTATCTATGAACATATATATGATATAAGCAAAGGTTCTGATAACAGTGCTTTTGTTAAAGACACACAAAGTGTGAACATAGCAGGTTTTTGTTTTTTGTGTTGGAAGATGTAGCATTGGACCCTTGGGGAGGAACATGGGAAACCCAAATTGAATACTGTGAGCTGTGCTGGCAATTATTATTGGGAGCAAATTTGAAACCAGGGCTATATGATTATATATCTACTGGCCCTGTTCTGAAATCAAGAGCTGCTAGATTATAATTTACTACAGGGTTATATTTTATTAGTAATTTTATTGATATTATTTTTATTTATAAATAATATAGTTACCCTGTTTTACATATTTTCTTCTTATAGATTTTGTTACATTAAATGTTTTTCCCCTTCTTAACCTGGTTATATTTCTTAAAAATTTACCTTATACATGTAATTTTTTAATTCATAGGTTCATAAGTTCATAGGTAGGTACTAGGCTATCGGCCCAAGGGCCTAAGTAAGCCTAGCCAGAAAAGTTCCCTGGCTTACACCACACAAGAAAGTAAATTTTCTGTACCCCTGTCGAGCAGAGCCACAGAAGTGATCCCCGGGGTGTATTTCCCATTTCCCATCCACTCATCAAGATTTTTCTTGAAGAGCGCTAATGAGGAACTTTGCTTGACATAGATGGGTAGTATAGGAGTATAGGAAGTTCCTCTATTACCTCTACCACTCATTATTTATGAGAAATTAGTAGAGTATGAGTTTAGAAATTTAAAATTGAATAGTTTAAATGTTTATGACAATTTGAGTGCCCATGAATCTTTGTTATTGCATGAACTTTCCAATGACAAACATCTTAGGGTTATGAAACCCGATAAAGGGGGAGGGGTTGTTATTATGGGGAAAGATTATTATATTAATAAAATGTTAGCACGTGTGAATAATAGTGATCTGTATGAAGAAACATCTTCAAGTCTTATCAAATTGGCCTATCAGCGTATAGATTTTTACTTACAAGATATGTTGGATGAAGAGGAGATAACTTATGATGTTTTTTGTTTTTTTCAAGTAAAGTACCCAGTGGTACCTGTTATTTTTGGGATACCCAAAATTCATAAATGTATTAATAATCCACCTACGAGGCCTGTTGTTAGTGTTAGGAAATCCAAGACCCACCCCCTGGGTAAATATGTTGATCTTTTACTTAAAAGCTGTTTGGAATCGTTTGTCCATATATGCAAAGATTCTTGGGACATTTTGGTGAAAATGACAAAAGTTGAATTTTCTGAAAAGTACGTCTTTTTGACCATTGATGTGGTAGAACTATATAATGTAATTCCCCGCAAAGTAGGGATAGAATGGTTTCATGATTTCCTTTGCAAATGTACAGATCTTGACAATAATACTATAAACGTTTTAGCTCTTTGTATGGAATTAGTACTTAAGTACAATTTTGTGTATTTAGATGGGCAATACTTCAGGCAAAAGAAAGGAGTTGTGATGGGGGTGGCTTGTGCCCCCATCTTTGCAAATATTATTCTATCACAATGGGAGAGACATATTTTGTCCCATATTTCCAGGTAAAACCATGGAGTTTATATCTTCGATTTCTGGACGATATATGCATTGTTTGGAATAGAGCAGTAGAGGAAATTGAAAGTTTTGTAAATTTTTTAAATATCTCTACTTCCTTCTTGAAGTTCACCCATCAGTGGGATGCAAGTTTTATGAATTATTTGGATATTACCATTTCTAAGGATGTGGGGAACAAAAGGTGGGTTAGTACGATATTGGAAGCCCACCTACAGTAATAGTATTTTACACTTTAACAGTAGCCATCCATTCCATCCAAAAGCTGGGATAGTTAAGGGACAATTTATCCGGTTTGCACGGATGGTTTCTGATTGGAACCAGTTTATTTATGAATGTGATAAAATGGGGAATATGTTTCAGAGTAGAGGTTACCCTGGTAGTTTAGTGTTGCAAGTTGCTAATGATATCAAAGAGAGTAGAACTAAGGAGGAATTTGTGTCCCTTATTAGTCTAAATTTGGACCTGGTAAAAACAAAAGTAAGGACCCATTGGAGTTGGGTGGGGGGCTTTATTACTCAGTTTTGTAATGAGGCAAGAATATCAGGGAAATTATTTATAAATACTCAAATAGTTTCTCTTTGTTTAAAGAAATGTCTAGTATAGTTGAGGTTAGACCCCGTGTTGTGTTTAGAAGAGGAAAAACACTCAAAAATTTCTTTGAGTATCCTACAGTTGATATTGAGCCCAATACTTCAAATAAAAATGGGGTACTTATAAATGTGGTCATTGTACCCAGTGTAGGATGGTATTGGAAGGTGATCAAATAGAGGTTAATTATAAGATTTTAGAATTAAGTTTCATTGTACTTGCAATACTATGGGGGGTTATATATGTGGGGAAATTCCTTAACTGCCAATATTTTTATATAGGAAAGACAAAAAGAAAATTCAGGGAACATCTGTATGAACATGGACTTGATATTAGGAAGGGAGATATGCAAAACGCAATGGCTAGGCACATTAGTAACAACACTAACCATGTTTTTGTTTTTTTTTTGTGTTGGAATGTGTTCTGAGGGACTATAGAGGGGGACCTTGGGAATATGAACTGGAAGCCAAGGAATAAAGTTGGCAATTGAAATTGAATGCCACGGTCCCCCCAGGTCTCAATGATAATATGTCTATAACTAGTGTGCTTAAATTAAAATCTTATATTGTTTAAAGCTACTTCTCCATTTGTAGTATATAGGGTGTTTGTCTTTATGCAATTTTATTTGAATGCTGGGTATTTAATATTGTGTGTTGCTTTAAAATACTGTGTGTGGTTTTTAATTAAGGAAAATAATTTATTGGTTATGTAATTAAGGGTGGGGTATATATATGTGGTGCTGTTTAGTGTTTTAATGATTCTGATGAAGTTTTTTCGAAAGCGCTTAAGCCTTGGAGCTGTGTGCTATTAAATTTTATTCAACCTTCTTCCTTCGTTGTTTGGTTTACTATCCTGGTTGAACAGCTGCCTGCATCTTGAGTCTCAAGTCTCTGGGACAGGAATCTATCTCTCCAGCATGTCCTGTTTATTGTGGTGACAAGGTTTAGGTCCCTAGAGCATGTAGCTTGGAGGGATTGAGATTTCTTTAGGTGTAGCATGTCCAACAGCTCTGGGTTTAACATAGCTTTATATGTTAGGCAGAGATCTCCTTGGACTAGACGATATGCTACAGAGTGACGCTGGAGTTTTTTGAGACAGTCAGTGTAAGGCATCTGTTTGAAGCCAGTAATTCTCTTTGTGAGGTACTTCTGTGGCCTTTATAGCTGCTGCAGATGTCTTATGAGGTACATTCCAAAAGGGGTGTTGTACTCTATAATGGGTCTAATAAGTGCCGAGTAGAGGGGAACAATGACCTCTTTTTTCCTGGATGAGAACCCTTTTGTGATGAGGTGTGCCGCATAGAAGGATTTCCTGACTACTGTGGCAATGTGATTATCAAAGGAGAGACTACTGTCCACCTGGGTCCCAAGGTCTCTTATCACACATTCAGCATTAAGTAGACTGCCGTTTATGTGGTAGTTCGTGGGTACAGAGTTTTTACCAAAGGGAATGACAATGAACTTTTTGGAATTGAGCTTGAGGCCATGCCTCTGACATCAGGCATCTGTCTCAGTGAGGCCCTTCTGTAGGATGTCCACATCATTTGTGGACTCGACTATGGCTCCTAGTTTGCAGTCATCTGCAAATTCCATTAGCCAGAGGCCTTCTGTGTTAGCCTGTACTTCAGAGAAGTAGATACCAAACAGGAGAGGTCCCAGGACTGAACCCTGTGGTACTCCTGTTGTCACTGGTTTGAAGTCAGATTTGGAATTAATTAAGTAACCTAATTATTACTAATTTGTGTGCTTATATAAGCTGGATGTTATATTTGAAGTTAGTTCTGATGAAGTCTGAATGTGTTAAATATGAAAGCACTAAATGTTTTATTGAAGTGTATATTTATATAGCTATGATTGTTTATTCTTGGTGCCATTAGGTGTTACATTTTCCACAGGCAGGTGCAGAGTGAAGTATTTATTTGTGATTTTACTTGTGGTTCTTGGTTGATTTCACACAAACCACTTTTTTTATTAATAGTTGTTGATCCAGACAGACCAGCCCTTATTTTATGGATGCAATTCCCTTATAACAGTATATGTCCTATTTCTCATTGCATTATTATTCATATTTAGCATATCCTGCTGAGGATAGCCTAACATCTGGCCAGTATACCAAAGCCTTTCACATTCCAGGCTTCGCATGTCAGACATATGTCCTACATGCAAAAAGTAAGGTATATATGTGACATAAGGATGCCTAAACTTCAGAACTGAAGTGTTTCAGGAAAACCAGACCAACCCCAGAGAAACAATAACATGCACATAGAGGAAAGGAAACATAAGGAAATAGAGATATAAGAGAAAACACATGGCCAGCAGTGCAGCAACAGAAAAAGAAAAGGGTGCAAGAGGGAGGGACCAAATATTGCAACACTGAGAAGTAGGCATCTACTTCTTCTTCTTCTTTTGGCTTTCCCGGTTAGGGGTCACCACAGCAGATCACTTGTCCGCTCATGATTGGCAGTGGAGTTTTACAGTGTTGAGTTTCCAGCCCGGCGCCCAACCTTCCACAGAAGGCACACACATGCACACACTCACACCTAGGGCCAATTTAGAGTGTCCAATCCACCTACAGCATGTCTTTGGGATGTGGGAGGAAACCGGAGCACCCAAAGGAAACCCACACGAAGGACATGCAGACTCCGCACAGAAGGCACCCCAGCCAAGGATCGAACCGGAGAACCTCTTGCTGTGAGGTGCCAATGCTAACCGCTGCACCATCGTGGCCGCCCAGAAGTAGGCATCTACTGTTATGATAAAATCTTACACAGCTGTACTGTGTCTTTCCATTTCACTGTTGCAGTATTCCTGATATTTGGGAGAGTACAAAAGCTGTTGTAAATTATGAGTAGAGGAAGGCAGAGAAGATCCCTAAACAAAACCATGGGAAGTGAGGGTCAATAAGAGACCCTTTGTCTTGTTTGAGAAGATCCATCCTGAGGTAAAGTGTGATGATTGCCCCAGGTCAGGTGGAAGAGAAGGGGAAAACCAGTGCTATCTTACATAAAATGGAGTCACCAGCAAGATTTGGAATGTGTCCCACATGATCTTGTGCAAGACCATGGGAAGAGCGCTCCTCAAATTCATGATGGATAGTCCTAGCAAATACTGCCTTGGCCCAGGAAATGACATCTGTTTTACAATGCTTGATAAAAATGTGAACAGAAGGCCAAGTAGTAGCTTCCAAATGGATCTAGTATCCAGACCCTTGAATAAAGCACCAGAAGAGGCTACTGCCCAAGTAGAATGAGCAGGAGCCAAAGAGGAAAGTTTCTTTCCATGTAAAGAATGACAAAAATAAATAGCATTAGAGATCCAGGAGGAGATAATTTGCTTATACCCTGCCAAACCCAATTCCTGGCTTGAAAGGAAACAAAAAGTTGCTCAGATTTTCTGATGCATTTGTCTGAGCTGTAAATCCATTGTGTATTGTACCTTCTCACTAACAGACTTTAGAGATGGAAAAAAAGGAAGGAAGATGAACAGACTGATTCAAGGACAAATCATTAACCACCTTGGGCACAAAAGAAGGACTGGTACGAACAGGCACCCTGTCCTTGTGAAAAAACAAAAAAGGAGGAACTGCCATGAGGGCTTGGAGTTCAGAAACCCTACTGACAGAAATTAGAGCCACCAGTAGTGCAGTCTTCCAAGTACAATGCTGTAGGAAAGAAGAAAAGGCAGACTCAAAAGGGGACTGAGTCCATTTTTCAAATAAATAAATAAATAAATAAATAAATAATTGAATAAATATTGTCCCAATAAAGAACAATATACTTTCTTGGGGGCTTGATATGAACACCTTTTAGGAATTGTTTGACTTCAAAACTAGAAATCAAATGTAAACTCAGAGGAAGATAGGCAGAAATAGCTAACAAATAATCTTTAACAGAAGAATATGCCAAAGCCAGTATTGACCAGTTCACACAAATAAGAAAGGATTATTGGGACCTCAATAGAAAAAGGATCATTTTCATGCCTGAGACACCAAATAGAAAATCTCTTCCATTTAGCCACATAAGATTTTCTAGTAGTGGGTTTTCTGACCTTCTGCAAAACCCAAAGCACATCCTCAGAAAATTGGTGCCTAAAAGGAATCAAAACTCTATCACCCAAAGTGTCAGTTAAAGTGTGGAAAAGTGAGGGTGAATGAGAGACCCCTTGTCTTATTTGAGGAGATCCATCCTGAGGTAACTTGTGATGATTGCCCCTGGTTAGGTAAAAAAGAAGGGGGAAAAAGTGCTATCTGGGGTAAAATGGAATCACCAGCAAGATTTAGCATGTGCCTCACATGATCTTTTGCAAAGACCACTGGAAGTTGAAGAAGTGGAGGATAGGTGTACAGGAACATCCCCTTCCAAGAAAAAGATATGATCATAGCATCCCCTTTCCAAGCCAGTGGACTTGGAGTTCTAGAACATAATTGGGGAAGTTGTCTGTTTAGAAGGGAAGCAAAAAGATTTACTGGAGGAGTACCGTAACAATGTACCGATGTACAATGCCCAGAAACACCTCTCTGTGATGCATCCATTTTTGATGATGTGTCCTGGACCTCCTCAAAGAGTCTGCCACTAGATTGTGCTCAAAGGATGTAAACTGCCTGAAGAACCAAGTGATAGAAAGTTGCAAAATCCCAAGCCTGAAGAGCCAGCCTGTAAAGAAACTAAGACTTTGCCCCCCCCCAAACCTTGATTGGAAGCATCCATGTACATCTCTCAAGTAAGAAAATGAACCTGAAATGGCACACCTGGATTAGAGAGATTTGCTAAATTCACAAGTGGAATTCAAATTTGAGAGAGGGTAAAATCAAGACTGGAAACTTCAAATGGTGGCAGTTTTGAAGCCAAACAGTCTTGAGATACCACTGGAATTTTCTCATGTGGAATTTGACAAACTGAACCATGGGAATTGTGTATGCTATAAACCGTCCAGTGCTCAGAGAAATTCCCTTCAGTTAGAACTGGAAGAAGAAGAGATTGGAAATAAGCAATCAAAATGAGGACCTTGTGATCCTGCAATCCAAAAACACTTAGTCCTGAGAGGGAGGCAACACTGACTTTTAGAGTTTGAAAATGAATCCAATACTGTGCAGGAGAAGCATAGTGAAATGTAGATTCTGAAGTAGAAGTTGCTGAGAGGGAGCATGACTCAGAAGATCATCCAGATAAGAGAATATTTGAATTCCCTGAAGTCTGCAGAAAGCAACCGCAGAGGCCAGACATTTGGTAAATATTCTCAGAAATGTTTCCTACTCCCCCATAAATTAATCTCACTGGAGATCCACATCCCACCTCCAACCCCAGCAAAAAAGACCACAGTGAAGAACTTCTCAAAAGCAAACTTCACACTTCTTAAGACTGGAGTGGTATCCTTCAAGGCCCCCAAGCCAGTGGAAACCACAACCCACACTGCTGAAACCCTTACAAATGCCTTCTACGAGCACCTCCAGGAATGTATGGTTCAAGCAATCCCTAATAAAATCAAGACCCTTTCCACCAAAGGCAGGCACCCAGTCTGGTGGACCCCAGCCATAAACAAACTCTACAACAAGAGGAGAAAGCTACTACATGACAGAGCAAAATCCCTAAAAGGGAAGGCATCTCTGATCAATACTAGCAAAAAACTACGATCACTCATAAAATCATCCAAGGCCAACTTTGAGAGAAAAATCGCTAAAGACAGAAAAGACAATCATAAGGCCTTCTTTAGCTATGTTAGAAACCTGGGTGGAAACTCCCAGATATGCTCAGAATTAGTCCAAAATGATACAAAAATCACTGAACCCACAGACATTGCCAACATACTGGCAGACAGGTTCAGTGCAAATTTCTCCCCTCCCTCCCCCAAAAGGAGAAATATCTAACCCACCAGAGTCTAGCCTCCCAAACATCTCAGATGCCCAGGTGAGAGCTGCTCTCTCTAAAGCAAAAAACACAGCATCAATGGGACCGGACGGTGTCCCCGGCTGTGTGCTACACGAACTCAATGAGCAACTAAACCCACACATAAGGCTGCTGTTTAATCTTAGCCTTACTACAGGATACGTACCCAAAGAATGGCGTACGGCAACTGTGGTCCCACTCCACAAAGGCGGTGCTTCTGGGACCCTGGAAATTACCGCCCATAAGCTTGACGAGCCTTGTCTGCAAGGCTATGGAGAGGATCATAATGGAACTCATAAATAAAGACATTGGGGACCTACAGACACTGGATCCTACCCAATTTGGCTTTGTCAAGGGCAGATCCTGCCTCTTGAACTTGGTCGACTTTTTCGAAACAGTCACTAAGGCCATTGATGAGGATAAGGCAGTTCACACAGCCTACCTTGACCTAGCAAAAGCGTTCGACACAATACCCAACTCGGGCATCATAGAAAAGCTCACCAGCTTAGATGTAAACCCATATGTCACAAGATGGGTTGCAAACTGGCTCAAGGACAGAACCCACAGGGTTAGAGTTGCTGGTGCCATGTCAGACTCTAAGCCGGTCACGGCGGTGTCCCACAGGGCTCAGTCCTGGGCCCCTCTTGTTCGCATTTATTTTTCTGAAGTGCAGGCAAACATAGGGGGATTGTGGCTGACAAAATTTGCAGATGACTGCAAACTGGGCACCATAATTGACACTCCATCAGACACAGACAACCTCCAGAGAGGTCTCATAGAAATGGATAACTGGTGCCAGAGCCATGGCCTTAAGCTAAATGCCAAAAAATGTATAGTCATACTCTTTGGGAAAAACAAGGTAACCCCTAATTACCACATAGGTGGTAATCCATTAAACACGGAAGAAGTTATCAGGGACCTGGGGACCCAAGTTGACAGTAACCTCTCTTTTGACACTCACATTGCCAAAGTGGTTAGGAAGACTTTCTACATTGCCCACCTGATCATGAAGGGATTCACATCCAGATCAGGAGAGGTCATTGTAGCCCTGTACTCTTCACTTATCAGACCAATGATTGAGTACAACGCCCCATTCGAATGTACCTTACCCGACACCTGCAGCAGTTGGAAAGACCCCAAAAGTTCCTCACCAAAAGGATAAAGGGGCTCAAACATATGTCATACGCTGCCCGACTGAAGAAACTCCAGCTCTATTCAGTCGCATACCGTCTGCTCAGAGGTGATCTGTGCCTGACTTACAAGGCCATGTCCAACCCGGAATTAATGGACATGCTCCACCTCAAAAAATCCAAATCCACCAGAGCCACGAGAGCAAGAGACTTAAACCTCAACACGGATATAAATAGGACGTGCTGGAGGGACAGATTCATCACCCAGAGACTCCCTACACTATGGAACAGAATCCCAGTCCATATAAGGCAGAGCCCCTCACTGACTCTGTTCAAGAGAAATCTTGACGAGTGGATGGGAGATCATAGGTTTACCCCGGGAATCATCTCTGTGTCACTGCTGGACAGAGGCACAGCAAACTAATGGGTATAGTATTCTCATCCTAAGGGGTGGTGAAAGCCACACACACTCTGGCTAGGCTTATAAATGCCCTGGGGCAGATAGCCTAGTATGAACCTATGAACCTATAATAAGATAGTCCAAAAGGCAAAACAGAGAACTGATAATGAGAGGAAATTTCCTGAATATAGGGTGAATAGGAATATGGAGATAAGCATCCTTCAAATGTAGGGAGACTAGAAAAACATGGGGAAGTAAAAGAGGGAAACAGGTCTGAAGAGACAACATCCTGAAGGAAGGAACCTTGAGAAAGGTGTTGAGATAGGAAAAGTCAAGAATGGGTCTCTATGCCCCCTTCTTCCTAGGAACCAGAAACATTCTGTTCTCTATTGAGAAAAAGGAATAGGTTGTATGGTTCTCTGTTCCACCATATCCCACAGATCCAGAGTTAAATGAAGACACTGGCAAGGAGAAGGCTGAGGGATACTTTAAAATGGAGGAAGGGACTTTCAAGCTGTAAAATAGCCATGCTGGATAATAGAAAAATCCAATCATCTGTGGTTATGAGTTGCCAAACAGGGAATAAAATGGTTAGGCTGAAGGACAGAAGAATCTGGCCAGGTGGAAGGGGATGTTGTATGTCAGATAGAGGCAGATTTATAAAGAAAAGAAGGTTTTAGTCTCAAGAATTCTGAGTGGGCATATCTGTGAAAGTCTACTTAGAAACCCTCTTACTCCTAGGAAGTTGTCTAGGCTGCCTACAGACAAAAGAAGATTTCAAAGCATAGTTTCTCTGGAATTAAAGAACAGTTGAAACAAAAACGTTGTTTAAGGTCCTGCATAACCTTTCCCTTATCCTACAGGGTTTTAAACAATTCTGCAGCAGCAGCAGTACCAAAAGATTCTGATTATCTAAAGGGGAATCTAAAAGTTTGGCTTTAATATGCTCATTCAAAGCCTGCAGGGATAACTAGGAATATCTGCTCATGGTACAGCCAGATGCAGCTGCCTAGAGGAGGCATCAGCTGCATCATGACTGCATTTATTGGAATGGTGAGCTACCTACAAGTCAGAACTCAGTAGAGAGAGAACAAAAACCTTACTGTTTGAATCAGGCATGTCATTAAAAAAAATTATCGAGATAGAAGAGCTGGGACATGCCTAATCATGTGGGTCTGATAGTTAAAATCTCAAATCCAAAGTAGCAGAAGTATACACTTTTTCCCATACCTCTCCATGGCAGAAGCTTGGAAGAGGAAAGCAGTTTAGATGGCTTATTTGTGGACATGAAGACAACATCAGGATCAGATGATGGGCTTTTAGACAAGTAATTATGATCCCCAGGAACTTTATAAAATCTGTCTGGCTTCTCAGAGACCAGAGGTTGAGAGTCAGGAGCCTGAGAAACTGCTATAAATGTACCCAACAAGACGGCTAAGACTGGAAGGACTGCAGAAGGTCTGGGTGAGTCCATTTGTAAAATGAAACCTCTTTTGAACCTCTGATACTTGAAAACAATCCAATTTAGTGTTCCATCATCCATAGCAATGTATCTCCAAAGGATAATTCCTCAAAAAGAGAATCAGGGGACAACAAATCCCCTTCGCCAGATCCCAAGGTCAAAGGAGAGTATAGTTGTGAGGAATATGCTAAGGATTCTTCACCAGAATCAAACCCTTCATCAGAAGAACCATAATCCCTTGGCCTCTTAGATGAGGTAGAAGACCAGGGAATAGCAGCAGGGACAGACAATCCCAGTGGGGGTTTCAGAGCCATTAGGGCATTAAACAGCCTTTGAGTAGCCACATGTTAATTTTTTTTAAGGGAAAATCGGCCCTGAAAAATCTAGGAGGCTCAGAGTCCTGCCTTGATTCAGTGATGGTACAAGGCACACCTTCCCTGATTAAAACTTCGGGAATACCCCTAAGGTCCTCAGATATAACCAGCTGTGGTTCCCCTCAATATCTGTACCAGATGTGTGCACTGACTCAGCAGATGTGCAAATTGGCAGTTACATTTTGGTCTGTAAATGGGTCAAGGCAGAAGGACCTGGGATTAATACCAGCCTGTCCTTAGGTTCTTCATCCTACCCGAGAGAGACATCTGTTGGTGGCTGGACAGCAGCAGTAAATTCAGAATGAGTTCTATTAGCTTTTTTCTTAAGACATGGCAGAACCTCAGGGTGGGTGGATTCAGCCATGGTGCCCTGAGTTAATAACTTCAGATGTTTTTTTTCTAGATGAATAGAAAGGAAGACAAATGGTGTGGAAAGTTTTAGGGACAAAAGCCTAACAGATACCACACTGAGTATGGCCGTGTGTAACACCCAAACAAAAAAAAGTACTTCTCATGGGTCATCCTCATCTGGATGTCCCAAATATAAAGAGTACTGCAAGAGTGATAAGGAAGGACATCTTTAGATTCTTATTCTTAACTCATTCACTCCATTGCAGCTCAGGAAAAGCTGCCTGCTTAATTCCACCATAGGAACAACAGTGCAGCCTGAGCTCATTTTCAGAAAATCCATTTGTAATATCATACAGAAAACAAATGTTCAGAACTCTTTAACTATAACAGCTAGACTACAAATGTAAACACGAAAGTTGTTCAGCAGACACTGAACTTTCCAACAGTGTAAATGCTGATAGTGCATATCAAAGTCATTATTAAATATCTGGCAAGGAAGGCTGATATTGTGCATATTTTTTACCTTTTTGGAAAAGGAAAGCACAATATCTTAGTCAATGTACCATGCAGATCCATACAATTTGAATTTAATTTGTTAATATGAATGTCAGCTTTAAAATAATACATTAACCATTACTGTGGGATGTTCCTTTCTTGTGATATTCACAGAAATATGATTAGGATATTATTTCTCATAATTGATAAATAAAGCATAATATCTCATCACCTGTAACAGACAGTGCCTACATATCAGTGAAGAAGTTGTGCATCTGAATGTCAGCTTCAAAATGATCCATCATTTGTGTGATCATTATGCTCCCTTGCAAAGATATGGGCATAATAATGAGAAGTATTGTAAATGTATAATTTTCATAATTGTACAAGACTAAACAAACTGTGATATTTGTACATGTGTACAGTGCACAGACTCATTTCTTTTACCATGTTATAAGGAGTAACAGTGTCTTCAAACTGAGGTAGTACTTGGCACACTGGCATGCTCCCTTGCAAAGTTATTTACCAAAATATGAAAAGAAAATAATAGTTTCCATAACCTAATTGCAAACAATCTTTGATATCTGCACATGTGTCAAACATACATGCACAATTCTTTTACCATGTTAGAACCAGCAATACTGTCTTCAAAATGAGGTATTACTTGGCACATTCAGATGCTCCCTTACAAACTTATCTACCAAAATATGAAAAAAATTAATAATTTCCATAACCTAACTCTGAAACAAACTTTGATATCTGCACATTTGTCCAACATACAGGGACCAATCTTTTCCCCATGTTAGAACTATCAATGCTGTTTTCAAAATGAGGTATTACTTAGCACATTCAGATGCTCCCTTGCAAAGTTATTTACCAAAATATGAAAAAATTATAAATTTCCATAACCTAAGTCCTAACAAAACTGATATATGTACATGTGTACAGCATTCAGAAGCAGTTGTTTTACCATGTAGACACATATGATTGTAAATATGCACATTCTTGGTGTAGCCAACATACTGCCGAATGGGTACATGTAAAGAGAAAAACCAAGGTAAGGACCACCACTCCACTAATGAACCCAGGACAGGCATGGGACAGTGGCAGGCAAGGCCATCTCGTCATTCTGATAGCTGTGCTGGTTACCCACTCAGACAGCCGATAGCACTGCAGTCTCAACCTCCTTCTGTGTCAGCAGTCTGCCTTACCTATGCCTTTTCTCTTTACATGTGTCCATTCAGCAATGGACCTAAGGGATCAATTTCTGTATTAGTAAGCCCTTCCTGTCATCTAACTCTACACACGCCTGATAAAAGCAGACTAAAAAAAAATGAAGTATTGCAGGATGGTCACTGACATATTACATTGTACATGGTAGCACTCTCCTAAAACAGTTCTTTTTCAGCATCCTCACCAGCTCCTTACCACAGTTATTTGTCAAACTCAGAGAAATATATTTTACACAACACAGTTCATAATAGAGTTTTACTTACCATACTGGTTCCTACTTGGTAATGGGTGTTTTCCATTCTTCTTACAATATTACCAATCCTGCATAGCTCTCCACATGCCATTGTGGAGGTCAATCAAGAACAATGCAATGCCCTCCTTCTGTTAGACGAACGTCATCCTTTCTGAACAGGTGAACATCTTCTGCAGTGATGCTGTCATGACAGACTGTAGATCCACTGATGCTGTGCAACAAGCAATGCATAAACCCATTCTGTAAATGTCGGGCCTTGTGCGCTGCCTGTTGTCTGTT
Organism: Protopterus annectens; assembly: GCF_019279795.1. NCBI lineage: Eukaryota > Metazoa > Chordata > Ceratodontiformes > Protopteridae > Protopterus > Protopterus annectens. The sequence continues at coordinate 54,501,648 of NC_056729.1, forward strand.
TGCTGATTTCCATATCTGTCGAGGAATTATGTCAGACCACACAAAATGACAACACGGCCACCACGGCTGCAGGTGTTCAAAAATTGCTCTGATTTGAAACCGCAGCCTTCCGAGTGGTTGACTGATGACATCATTCCCTCCAATGTGCAGCACAAGGATGTCGGGCTCAGGGTACATGGAACACTTCTCTTCCAACAACTGCAGTACTCCGCTCCAATGCATACCACTTCTTGCAATCCAGTATACCTTCACACTAGATGTGGGAAAGCTCACGTTGTACTGATTTTCAGTTATGGAGGCAGGACTGGCAGCCCAGTGAATGTAGGAATGGCCACATACCCACACTGTCATTTGTCGTTCTCCTGGTCATGAAGCCATGTCAGTGTCAGAAGGTGGACAAACCTGCACAGGAAAGAAAATGCAGATTACTACTGATGTTTGACAGATGTATTGGAAGACTACCTATATATGTATATCATATGCATTACCTGGTTAGCCCATCCAAATCTTCCATCCTAGCCCCAGGGGCAGTATGCTTTGCATTAGGTACATAAGTGGTGATGACGCTGCAGAGGTACAGACCTACTCCACAGACACACGTGCACACACGTGCACACACACACACACACACACACACACACACACACACACACACACACACACACACACACACACACACACACACAGGTTTTGCTTTAGCATGTTCTAATACATGGTAGTGTGGAGTGCAGAGGCATCCATTATCATTCAGTGGAAATACTATATCATTATAATTCAGTCAAAATAGTATAACACTTGGATGTTACTGAGCCCTTCCTCCTACCACTTAATTTCCACCCATGACTGACAAAGCATGGAAACATCCTCAACTACTGAGTATAATCAGAAGTACAGTAATACAAGCAGAAATGTCAAACTTATCTGGTTCATCCATGTAAGAATTAGTCACAAAAGTAATAATTCCAGTTAGCGCATCTGGCTATCACTCTGGATACAATAAGACCCATCAATGCATAAACAAAACAAATATAATAACCATCATTGAAACCTGAGCTATAGATAACCTATACTTGTTACACCGTATCTGTATTACGATCTTCAGCAGTCTGACCATGTATGCACAAGCACTTCCCTGGTACACAAATTAATTATTTCCCCTACCAACATCTTCATCACTACATGTTATACACATGTCCCTAAATTAAACTTTCACCCAAATGACCCCTTCAGCAAAATGTTCAGATACGCACAATCACCAAAATTATATATATGCATGTGACCAATGTATATATGTGCAAGTACATTATGTACATACATATATATCCCTATACACACACACACACACACACATATATATATATATATATATATATATATATATATATATATATATATATATATATATATATATATATATAAAAATCAGGGGTTTAGGAGGGTAGGCAATTGATGAAGAATGGGGGGGGGGTTGCTTGCAATGACTCCAAGCAGAGAAAAAACACAACCTGGCTTGTGCATTCATCAAAGTGATAACGACTTGTACTTATGTGAATAACAGTGACAGCAGCTGAGACTTTTCCCAGAAAAGTGATAATGACTCACTGCTATATTGTAACTGCACCTATTGCTATGTGATAATGACCTTCCTTTCATTACTGCAAAGGTATGCATGCTGAGACACAGGTGATAATTGCTGCACATAGCCTGTTGCGTAGGCATTCATTATATTACATTGTGCAGCCATTATGTAACACACTCGGTATCATCAGTAAGGAGAAGACCTGAGTCATTCAGTCAAATAGCATAACACTTAGATATTACTGAGCCCTTCCACACATGACTGACGCAGCCAGGAATATTGCCCAAAATATATGGTTGCTCCATGCTGGTACTTTTGTGCAATAACATTTATGTCACTGAGACAAACACGGAGTATAATCATAAACAGAAATGACAAAGTCAGAAATATGTAAATAGAAATAGAATAAGACACAGCAGTGAAAAAGGCAGCAATATTGCCCAAAATATCTGGGTGAGCTATGCCAAAAATAATAATATAAAATATCTCACGCAGCCTTTCATCCCACCCAAACATGTTGTAGCAGTCTGACCATGTATGCAGAAGAACTTCCCTGATATAGAATGAATTATTTCACCAAGTAACATCTTCATTAGTATGTCCAGGTATACACATCCACCAAAATGAAACATTCACCCAACTAACCCCTTCGGTAAAATGTTGAGGTATGCATAATCACCAAAATGAAACAATTACCCAAATGACCCTTCGGTAGCATTTCCTAGTATGTGCAATCACCAAAATGAAGCATTCACCCAAGTGACCCCTTCAATAAAGTTGAAGCACCTGATTCGTTTGAACTAAGCATTTCAAACGAAAAGCGCTTAATATTAAATACTGTTACAGCTTCGTACTAGTGTCCCAGAGTCTTTTGTTTATTTTATAACAATTTTCTTTAGTCAGAGCCTGATGACAACAGCCCCCAGAATAGGGCAGTAGAGAATAAAATAAGGGAGGGTTCTTTAAGCTCCAGAACAAGGATTTAAAGCCACTCGCATCCCTGAGATATTCGGACACAATACTTGAACTGTCTCTGACTTCATTCTATCTTGACAACAATGTAGTAAATGTTAGATTTGAGGGAAAAAAATACAGTAAACTCTGTAATGGGGCAGGACAATGGCTGAACACAGGGAGAATTGTTTTACTGCGGTTACTTGACTTTACAGCCGATTTTTTCTGAAAATTCAAATATAAACGTCAGGTAACTCCATACTGAAAAGTAAGTTGAGAAAATACCTGAATAAGTTCAGGTACTTTTTCAACCATTTTTTTTTTATCAGTGGAGATACAATACGGCTGTAAAGTTAGATGCGCTTGTGGAAGGGACTCGGATGTAACTGCATACAATTACTACCTTCTCACAGCGCGCTCGGATGTAAGCACAGAGGCGCTGTGAGAAGGTACTGGGGGGGTTGGACAGGGACTAATGAGACTTGCTTATTATTCATTGAATATATTCAACAAAGTACCACCTTCTTAAAATTTACTTACAAAACACAGATTGAAACCTTTCATTATTTGGATGTCCACATTACTAAAGGCTTTTTCAATAGCTGTTATATGAGCAGGATATATAGAAAGGATACATTCTCAGATTATTACCTACATTTTATGAGTGAGCACCCAATATCTTTAAAACATAGTATTGTCAATGGTCAACTTATTAAACTTTCATAGAGCATTATTTTTAGAATATAACTATTAAAACTCATCATCATTCTCTTTCGGCTTTTCCCGTTAGGGGTCGCCACAGCGGATCATTTCTTTCCATTTCTTCCTATCCTCTGCATCTTGCTCTGTCACACCAACCGCCTGCATGTCCTCTCTCACCACATCCATAAACCTCATCTTAGGCCTTCCTCTATTCCTCTTACCTGGCAGCTCCATCCTTAGCATCTTTTTCCCAATATACCCATCATCCCTCCTCAGCACATGTCCAAACCAACGCAATCTCGTCTCTCTTGCTTTGTCTCCAAACTGTCCAACATGAGCTGACCCTCTAATATACTGATTCCTAATCCTATCCATCCTAGTCACACCGAGTGCAAATCTTAACATCTTTAACTCTGCCACATCCAGCTCCGACTCCTGCCTTTTTGTCAATGCCACTGTCTCCAACCCATATAACATAGCTGGTCTCACTACCCTCTTGTAGACCTTCCCTTTCACTCTTACTGGTACCCGTCTGTCACAAATCACTCCTGACACTCTTCTCCACCCATTCCACCCTGCCTGTACTCTCTTCTTCACCTCTCTTCCACTTTCACCATTACTCTGAACTGTTGATCCCAAGTACTTAAACTCGTCCACCTTTACCAACTCTACTTCCTGCATCCTCACCATTCCTCTACCCTCCCTCTCATTTACACACATATATTCTGTCTTAGCCCTGCTGACCTTCATTCCTCTGCTCTCTAGAGCATATCTCCACCTCTCCAGAGTCTCCTCAACCTGATTCCTACTCTCACTACAGATCACAATTTCATCTGCAAACATCATAGTCCACGGGGCCTCCTGTCTGATCTCATCTGTCAACCTGTCCATCACCACTGCAAATAAGAAAGGACTCAGAGCTGATCCTTGATGTAATCCTACCTCCACCTTAAATGGATCTGTCACTCCCACTGCAGTCCTCACCACTGTCACACTACCCTCGTACATATCCTGTACCACTCTTACATACTTCTCTGCCACTCCCGACTTCCTCATACAATACCACAACTCTTCTCTAGGCACCCTGTCATATGCTTTCTCCAAGTCTACAAAGACACAATGCAACTCCTTCTGAACTTCTCTGTATTTCTCCAACAACACTCTCAGAGCAAACATTCCATCTGTAGTGCTCTTTCCTGGCATGAAACCATACTGCTGATCACTAATCATCACCTCCCTTCTTAACCTTGCTTCCACTACTCTTTCCCATAACTTCAAGCTGTGACTAATCCGTTTTATCCCTCTGTAGTTACTGCAGCTCTGCACATCACCCTTATTCTTAAAGATAGGTACCAAAACACTTTTTATCCACTCCTCAGGCATCCTCTGACTTTCCCAAATTTCATTAAACAATCTAGTTAGAAATTCCACTGCCATTTCTCCTAAGCACCTCCATGCTTCCATTGGTAAGTCATCTGGGCCAACAGCCTTTCCATTCTTCATCCTCTTCATAGCTGCCCTTACTTCCTCCTTGCTAATCTGTTTCACTTCCTGATTCACTATCCCCACATCATCCAACCTTCTCTCTCTCTCATCCTCTTCATTCATCAGCCTCTCAAAATACTCTTTCCATCTACTCAACACACTCTCCTCTCTTGTGAGTACCTTTCCCTCACTATCCTTTATCACCCTTACTTGCTGCACATCTTTCCCAGCTCTGTCCCTCTGTCTAGCTAATCGGTACAGGTCCTTTTCTCCCTCTTTAGTGCCCAATCTCTCACACAACTCTCCATATGCCTTATCCTTAGCTTTCGCCACCTCTCTCTTTGCCATGTGCCTCATCTCCTTATACTCCTGTCTACTTTCTTCATCTCTTTGACAATCCCACTTCTTCTTCGCCAGCCTCTTCCACTGTATACTCTCCTGTACTTCCTCATTCCACCACCAGGTCTCCTTGTCCTCCTTCCTCTGTCCAGATGTCACACCAAGCACCTTTATAGCAGTCACCCTTACTAGTTCTGCTGTAGTTACCCAGCTATTCGGTAACTCTCCACTGCCTCCCAGTGCCCGTCTTAACTCTTCCCTAAACTCCACTTCACAATCACCCTTTTTTAACTTTCACCATTTAATCCTTGGCACAGCTTTCACACTCCTCCTCCTCTTCTTGATCACCAATGTCATTCTACATACCACCATTCTATGCTGCTTAACTACACTTTCCCCTGCCACCACTTTACAGTCTCCAATCTCCTTCAGACTGGCCCTCCTACATAGGATATAATCCACCTGTGAACATCTTCCTCCACTCTTGTAAGTCACCCTATGCTCCTCCCTCTTCTAAAAATACGTATTCACCACAGCCATGTCCATCCTTTTCGCAAAATCCACAATCATCTGACCTTCTGCATTCCTCTCCTTAACACCATACCTACCCATCACTTCCTCATCCTCTCTGTTCACTTCACCAACATGCCCATTAAAGTCTGCTCCAATCACTAGTCTCTCACCCTTGGGTACACTCACCACAACTTCATCCAACTCACTCCAAAATTTCTCTTTCTCATTCATCGCACACCCAACTTGTGGAGCATATGCACTAACAACATTCATCATTACACCATCAATTTCGAGCTTCATAAACATCACTCTGTCAGACACTCTCTTCACGTCTAAAATGCTCTTGGCATATTGTTCCTTTAGTATAACCCCTACCCCATTTCTTCTGCCATCCACACCATGATAAAACAATTTGAACCCGTTTTCTAAACACCTGGCCTTACTTCCCTTCCATCTGGTCTCTTGCACACACAATATATCAACCTTCCTTCTCTCCATCATATCAGCTAGCTCTCTTCCTATACCAGTCATACTGCCAACATTCAAAGTTCCTACCCTCACTGCTACACTCCTCACCTTCCTCCTATCTTCCTGCCTTCGGGCATGCCTTCACCCTCCTCTTCTCCTTCGACCAACAGTAGCCCAATTTCCGCCAGCACCCTGTTGGCTAACAGTACTGATGGTGGTCGTTGTTAACCCGGGCCTTGACCGATCCGGTATGCAATTATGAAAAGTTCTCCGCATCAGTAATTTTTGGCAGAAGTTTTATGCCGGATGCCCTTCCTGACGCAACCCTCCCCATTTATCCGGGCTTGGGACCGGCGCAAAGAAATGCATTGGCTTGTGCATCCCCAGTGGCTGGGTTAGAATATAACTATTAAAACTGATTAGTTAAAAACATTATTTTAAAATATTGTGAGAAATTAAGGGTTTTGCCTATCTTTGGCACCCTTTTCAAAACCCCCAGCTGTGGTACATAAAAAAGGAAGAAATTTTAAGAAATTGTATGAACATTATCAAATGTCCACCACTAATGAATATAAAATTGGAACTTTTAAGTGTGGTTCATATGGCCATTGTCCCTATGTTTTGAATAAGTCTGAATATTACTTAACAGCTAAAAGTTATTTAACTGCAATAAGGGGTGATTTACCTTGCTGTTTGTAAAATGTGCCAGTATTTTACATTGGAAAAACTGAGAGATCCTTAAAAATGTATCTATGAACATATGACATAAACAAAGGTTCTGATAACAGTGCTTTTGTTAAAGACACACAAAGTGTGAACATAGCAGGTTTTCGTTTTTTGTGTTCGAAGATGTAGCATTGGACCCTTGGGGAGGTACATGGGAAACCCAAATTGAATACTGTGAGCTGTGCTGGCAATTATTATTGGGAGCAAATTTGAAACCAGGGCTATATGATTGTATATCTACTGGCCCTGTTCTGAAATCAAGAGCTGCTAGATTATAATTTACTACAGGGTTATATTTTATTAGTAATTTTATTGATATTATTTTTATTTATAAATAATATATTTACCCTGTTTTACATATTTTCTTCTTATAGATTTTATTACATTAAATGTTTTTCCCTTCTTAACCTGGTTATATTTCTTAAAAATGTACCTTATACATGTAATTTTTTAATTCATAGGTTCATAGGTTCATAGGTAGGTACTAGGCTATCAGACCAAGGGCCTAAGTAAGCCTAGCCAGAAAAGTTCTCAGGCTTACACCACACAAGAAAGTAAATTTTCTGTACCCCTGTCGAGCAGAGCCACAGAAGTGATCCCCGGGGTGTATTTCCCATTTCCTATCCACTCATCAAAATTTTTCTTGAAGAGTGCTAATGAGGAACTTTGCTTGACATAGATGGGTAGCTTGTTCCGGAGTATAGGAAGTTCCTCTATTACCTCTACCACTCATTATTTTTGAGAAATTAGTAGAGTATGAGTTTAGAAATTTAAAATTGAATAGTTTAAATGTTTATGACAATTTGAGTGCCCATGAATCTTTGTTATTGCATGAACTTTCCAATAACAAACATCTTAGGGTTATGAAACCCGATAAAGGGGGAGGGGTTGTTATTATGGGGAAAGATGATTATATTAATAAAATGTTAGCACATGTGAATAATAGTGATCTGTATGAAGAAACATCTTTAAGTCTTATCAAATTGGCCTATCAGCGTATAGATTTTACTTACAAGATATGCTGGATGAAGAGGAGATAACTTATGATGTTTTTTGTTTTTTTCAAGTAAAGTACTCAGTGGTACCTGTTATTTTTGGGATACCCAAAATTCATAAATGTATTAATAATCCACCTATGAGGCCTATTGTTAGTGTTAGGAAATCCAAGACCCACCCCCTGGGTAAATATGTTGATCTTTTACTTAAAAGCTGTTTGGAATCGTTTGTCCATATATGCAAAGATTCCTGGGACATTTTGATGAAAATGACAAAAGTTGAATTTTTGGAAAAGTATGTCTTTTTGACCATTGATGTGGTAGAACTATATAATGTTATTCCCCACAAAGTAGGGAAAGAATGGTTTCATGATTTCCTTTGCAAATGTACAGATCTTGACAATAATACTATAAACGTTTTAGCTCTTTGTGTGGAATTAGTACTTAAGTACAATTTTGTGTATTTAGATGGGCAATACTTCAGGCAAAAGAAAGGAGTTGTGATGGGGGTGGCTTGTGCCCCCATCTTTGCAAATATTATTCTATTACAATGGCAGAGACATATTTTGTTCCCATATTTCCAGGTAAAACCATGGAGTTTATATCTTCAATTTCTGGACGACATATGTATTGTTTGGAATAGAGCAGTAGAGGAAATTGAAAGTTTTGTAATTTTTTTAAATATCTCTACTTCCTTCTTGAAGTTTACCCATCAGTGGGATGCAAGTTTTATGAATTATTTGGATATTACCATTTCTAAGGATGTGGGGAACAAAAGGTGGGTTAGTACGATATTGGAAGCCCACCTACAGTAATAGTATTTTACACTTTAACAGTAGCCATCCATTCCATCAGAAAGCTGGGATAGTTAAGTGACAATTTATCCGGTCTGCACGGATGGTTTCTGATTGGAACCAGTTTGTTTATGAATGTGATAAAATGGGGAATATGTTTCAGAGTAGAGGTTACCCTGGTAGTTTAGTGTTGCAAGTTGCTAATGATATCAAAGAGAGGAGAACTAAGGGGGAATTTGTGCCCCTTATTAGTCTAAATTTGGACCTGGTAAAAACAAAAGTAAGGACCCATTGGTGTTGGGGGGGGGGGGGGGGGGCTTTATTCCTCAGTTTTGTAATGAGGCCAAGAGTATCAGGGAAATTATTTATAAATACTCTAATATTTTCTCTTTGTTTAAAGAAATGTCTAGTATAGTTGAGATTAGACCCCGTGTTGTGTTTAGAAGAGGAAAAACACTCACAAATTTCTTTGAATATCCTACAATTGATATTGAACCCAATGCTTCAAATAAAAATGGGGTACTTATAAATGTGGTCATTGTACCCAGTGTAGGATGGTATTGGAAGGTGATCAAATAGAGGTTAATTATAAGATTTTTAGAATTAAGTTTCATTGTACTTGCAATACTATGGGGGGTTATATATGTGGGGAAATGCATTAACTGCCAATATTTTTATGTAGGAAAGACAAAAGGAAAATTCAGGGAACGTCTGTATGAACATGGACTTGATATTAGGAGGGGAGATATGAAAAATGCAATGGCTAGGAACATTAGTACCAACACTAACCATGTTTTTTTTTTTGTGTGTTGGAATGTGTTCCGAGGGACTATAGAGGGGGACCTTGGGAAGATGAACTGGAAGCCAAAGAATAAAGTTGGCAATTGAAATTGAATGCCACGGTCCCCCCAGGTCTCAATGATAATATGTCTATAACTAGTGTGCTTAAATTAAAATCTTATATTGTTTAAAGCTACTTCTCCATTTGTAGTATATAGGGTGTTTGTCTTTATGCAATTTTATTTGAATGCTGGGTATTTAATATTGTGTGTTGCTTTAAAATACTGTGTGTGTTTTTTAATTAAGGGAAAGAATTTATTGGTTATGTAATTAAGGGTGGGGTATATATATGTAGTGCTGTTTAGTGTTTTAATGATTCTGATGAAGTTTTTTTAAAAGCGCTTAAGCCTTGGAGCTGTGTGCTATTAAATTTTATTCAACCTTCTTCCTTCGTTGTTTGGTTTACTATCCTGGTTGAACAGCTGCCTGCATCTTGAGTCTCAAGTCTCTGGGACAGGAAACTATCTCTCCAGCATGTCCTGTTTATTGTGGTGACAAGGTTTAGGTTCCTAGAGCATGTAGCTTGGAGGGATTGAGATTTCTTTAGGTGTAGCATGTCCAACAGCTCTGGGTTTAACATAGCTTTATATGTTAGGCAGAGATCTCCTTGGACTAGGCGATATGCTACAGAGTAACGCTGGAGTTTTTTGAGATGGTCAGTGTAAGGCATCTGTTTGAAGCCATTAATTCTCTTTGTAAGGTACTTCTGTGGCCTTTCTAGCTGCTGCAGATGTCTTATGAGGTACATTCCAAAAGGGGTGTTGTACTCTATAATGGGTCTAATGAGTGCCGAGTAGAGGGGAACAATGACCTCTTTTTTCCTGGATGAGAACCCTTTTGTGATGAGGTGTGCTGCATAGAAGGATTTCCTGACTACTGTGGCAATGTGATTATCAAAGGAGAGACTACTGTCCACCTGGGACCCAAGGTCTCTTATCACACATTCGGCATTAAGTAGACTACCGTTTATGTGGCAGTTCGTGGGTACAGAGTTTTTACCAAAGGGAATGACAATGAACTTTTTGGCATTGAGCTTGAGGCCATGCCTCTGACATCAGGCATCTGTCTCAGTGAGGCCCTTCTGTAGGATGTCCACATCATTTGTGGACTCGACTATGGCTCCTAGTTTGCAGTCATCTGCAAATTCCGTTAGCCAGAGGCCTTCTGTGTTAGCCTGTACTTCAGAGAAGCAGATACCAAACAGGAGAGGTCCCAGGACTGAACCCTGTGGTACTCCACTTGTCACTGGTTTGAAGTCAGATTTAGAATTAATTAAGTAACCTAATTATTACTAATTTGTGTGCTTATATAAGCTTGCAGAAAAGAGGAAAATCACAGGATGCAAAAAACTCCCTTACTAGCCTCAGTAAGAAACTGAGATGCCTCATAAAATCCTCCAAAGCTAGTTACGAAAATAAAATTGCCAAAGATTCCAAAGACAACCACAAAGCATTCTATAACTATGTCAAGAATCTAAATGGCAATACTCAGATCTGCTTTGAGCTAAAACAGAATGGCATTAAATATACTGATCCAAAGGATATTGCCAATATCCTGGCAGATCGATTCAGTGGCAACTTCACCCCCATCTCACCCCCTAAATGGCCCATCTCAATACCGGAAGATTGCCAAATTCCTGTAATAACGGCCACACAGGTACAAAACGCACTCTCTAAAGCCAAGAATATAGCATCCATGGGACCAGATGACATCCTGGGCTGTGTACTACATGAACTACAATATGAACTGGCACCTCACCTAAGTGTCATGTTTAATCATAGCCTCACCTCAGGTTTCGTGCCCACTGAGTGGCGCAGAGCTACAGTTATCCCAATCCACAAGGGGGGATCCACCTTGGATCCCGGAAGCTACCGTCCCATCAGTCTGACAAGCCTTATCTGCAAGGCCATGGAGCGTATTATCATGGAACTTATAAACAAAGACATTGGCAACCTTCAAACACTGGACCCCACCCAGTTTGGGTTTGTGAAGGGCCGATCTTGTCTCCTGAACCTGATTTCTCCTGAACCTGATTGACTTCTTTGAATCAGTATCCAGAGCCATGGACAAGGGTAAGGTGGTCCACACAGCCTATCTAGACCTTGCCAAGGCCTTTGACACCATCCCCCACTCTGGAATCATAGATAAACTTACTAAGTTGGGCATTAATCCCTATGTCACCCAATGGGTTGCTAAATGGCTTACTGATAGAACCCACACTGTAAAAGTAGCCGACTCCAAATCCAGCTCCAGACAAGTGACAAGTGGAGTACCTCAGGGTTCAGTCCTGGGGCCGCTCTTGTTTGGCATCTACTTCTCTGAAGTACAGGTCAACACTAAGGGACTCTGGCTAACAAAGTTTGCAGATGACTGCAAACTGGGAGCCATTACTGAATCCCCAAATGATGTGGATACTCTACAAAAGGGCCTTACAGAAACAGATGTTTGGTGCCAAAGCCATGGGCTCAAGCTCAATGCCAAGAAATGTATTGTTATCCCCTTTGGGAAAAAACATGTATCCATGAATTACCATATAGGTGGCAGTACACTAAACACAGAAAGTGTGATAAGAGACTTAAGGACACAGGTGGACAGTGGTCTCACCTTCGATAACCACATCGCCACAACAGTCAGGAAATCCTTCTATGTGGCACACCTCATCACGAAGGGCTTTTCATCCAGAAAAAAGGAGGTCATTGTCCCACTGTACTCATCCCTCATTAGACCCATTATAGAATACAACGCCCCATTTGGTATGTACCTCTCAAGACATCTGCAACAACTGGAAAGGCCTCAGAAATACCTCACTAAAGAATCACAGGCCTAAAGCAGATGCCCTACACTGACCGCCTTAAAACACTCCAGCTATACTCTGTCGCATATCGTCTACTCAGAGGTGATCTCTGCTTAACATACAAGGCCATGTCAAACCCAGAGCTGTTGGACATGCTACACTTAAAGAAATCCCAATCCCTCAGAGCTACACTCCAGGGATCTAAACCTTGTCATCACAATAAACAAAACATGCTGGAGGGATAGGTTCCTGACCCAGAGACTCCCCAGACTCTGGAATAGATTGCCCATACATGTCAAGCAGACTGCCTCTTTGGACCTCTTCAAGAGAAACCTTGACGATTGGATGGGAGAAAGGAAATTCACCCCAGGGATCACGTCAGTCGCCCTGCTAGACAGGGGTTCAGGAAAGTAAATAATGTGGGAAGAAATAGCCAGGGAATTGTTATGGCTAGGCTTGTATAGGCCCTAGGGCTGATAGCCTAGTACCAACCTATGAACCTATGAACCTATGGATGTTATATTTGAAGTTAGTTCTGATGAAGTCTGAATGTGTTAAATATGAAGGCACTCAATGTTTTATTAAAGTGTATATTTATATAGCTATGATTGTTTATTCTTGGTGCCATTAGGTGTTACATTTTCCACAGGCAGGTGCAGAGTGAGGTATTTATTTGTGATTTTACTTGTGGTTCTTGGTTGATTTCACACAAACCACTTTTTGATTAATAGTTGTTGATCCAGACAGACCAGCCCTTATTTTATGGATGCAATTCCCTTATAACAGTATATGTCTTATTTCTCATTGCATTATTATTCATATTTAGCATATCCTGCTGAGGATAGCCTAACATATGACCAGTATACCAAAGCCTTTCACATTTCAGGCTTCGCATGTCAGACATATGTCCTACATGCAAAAAGTAAGGTATATATGTGACATAAGGATGCCTAAACTTCAGAACTGAAGTATTTCAGGAGAACCAGAGCAACCCCAGAGAAACAATAATATGCACATAGAGGAAAGGAAACATAAGGAAATAGAGATATAAGAGAAAACACATGGCCAGCAGTGCAGCAACAGAAAAATAAAAGGGTGCAGGAAGGAGGGACCATATACTGCAACACTGAGAAGTAGGCATCTACTTCTTCTTATTCTTCTTCTTCTTCTTTCGGCTTTCCCAGTTAGGGGTCACCACAGCAGATCACCTGTCCGCTCATGATTGGCAGTGGAGTTTTACAGTGTTGAGTTGCCAGCCTGGCACCCAACCTTCCACGGAAGGCACACACATGCACACACTCACACCTAGGGCCAATTTAGAGTGTCCAATCCACCTGCAGCATGTCTTTGGGATGTGAGAGGAAACCAGAGCACCAAGAAGAAACCCACACAACCACAGGGAGGACATGCAGACTCTGCACAGAAGGCACCCCAGCCAAGGATCGAACCAGAGAACCTCTTGCTGTGAGGTAGCAACACTAACCGCTGCACCACCATGGCCGCCCAGAAGTAGGCATCTACTGTTATGATAAAATCTTACACAGCTGTACTGTTTTTCCATTTCACTGTTGCAGTATTCCTGATATTTGGGAGAGTACAAAAGCTGTTGTAAAGTATGAGTACAGGAAGGCAGAGAATATCCCTAAACAAAACCATGGGAAGTGAGGGTCAATAAGAGACCCTTTGTCTTGTTTGAGAAGATCCATCCTGAGGTAAAGTGTGATGATTGCCCCAGGTCAGGTGAAAGAGAAGGGGAAAACCAGTGCTATCCTGCATAAAATGGAGTCACCAGCAAGATTTGGAATGTCTCCCACATGATCTTGTGCAAGTCCAGGGGAAGAGCGCTCCTCAAATTCATGAAGGATAGTCCTAGCAAATACTGCCTTGGCCCAGGAAATGACATCTGTTTTACAATGCTTGATAAAAATGTGAACAGAAGGCCAAGTAGTAGCTTCCAAATGGATCTAGTATCCAGACCCTTGAATAAAGCACCAGAAGAGGCTACTGCCCAAGTAGAATGAGCAGGAGCCAAAGAGGAAAGTTTATTTCCATGTAAAGAATGACAAAAAGAAATAGCATTAGAGATCCAGGAAGAGATAATTTGCTTATACCCTGCCAAACGCAATTCCTGGCTTGAAAGGAAACAAAAAGTTGCTCAGATTTTCTGATGCATTTGTCTGAGCTGTAAATCCAAGGTGTATTGTACCTTCTCACTAACAGACTTTAGAGATGGAAAAAAAGGAAAGAAGATGAACAGACTGATTCAAGGACAAATCATTAACCACCTTGGGAACAAAAGAAGGACTGGTACGAACAGGCACCCTGTCCTTGTGAAAAAAAAAACAAAAAAGGAGGAACTGCCATGAGGGCTTGGAGTTCAGAAACCCTACTGACAGAAATTAGAGCCACCAGTAGTGCAGTCTTCCAAGTACAATGCTGTAGGAAAGAAGAAAAGGCAGACTCAAAAGGGGACTGAGTCCATTTTTCAAATAAATAAATAAATAAATAAATAAATAAATATTGTCCCAATAAAGAACAATATACTTTCTTGGGGGCTTGATATGAACACCTTTTAGGAATTGTTTGACTTCAAAACTAGAAATCAAGTGTAAACTCAGAGGCAGACAGGCAGAAATAGCTAACAAATAAGCTTTAACAGAAGAATATGCCAAAGCCAGTATTGACCAGTTCACACAAATAAGAAAGGATTATTGGGACATCAATAGAAAAAGGATCATTTTCATGCCTGAGACACCAAATAGAAAATCTCTTCCATTTAGCCACATAAGATTTTCTAGTAGTGGGTTTTCTGACCTTCTGCAAAACCCAAAGCACATCCTCAGAAAATTGGTGCCTAAAAGGAATCAAAACTCTATCACCCAAAGTGTCAGTTAAAGTGCGGAAAAGTGAGGGTGAATGAGAGACCCCTTGTCTTATTTGAGAAGATCCATCCTGAGGTAACATGTGATGATTGCCCCTGGTCAGGTAAAAAAGAAGGGGGAAAAGTGCTATCTGGGGTAAAATGGAATCACCAGCAAGATTTGGCATGTGACTCACATGATCTTTTGCAAAGACCACTGGAAGTTGAGGAAGTGGAGGATAGGTGTACAGGAACATCCCCTTCCAAGAAAAAGATATGATCATAGCATCCACTTTCCAAGCTAGTGGACTTGGAGTTCTAGAACATAATTGGGGAAGTTGTCTGTTTAGAAGGGAAGCAAAAAGATTTACTGGAGGAGTACCTTAACAGTGTACTGATGTGCAATGCCCAGAGACACCTCCCTGTGATGCATCCATTTTTCATGATGTGTCCTGGACCTCCTCAAAGAGTCTGCCATTAGATTGTGCTCAAAGGATGTAATCTGCCTGAAGAACCAAGTGATAGAAGGCTGCAAAATCCCAAGCCTGAAGAGCCAGCCTGTAAGGAAGGTAAGACTTTGCCCCCCCCCCCCGCAAACCTTGATTGGAAGCATCCATGTACATCTCTCAAGTAGGAAAAAGAACCTGAAATGGCACACCTGGATTAGAGACATCTGCTAAATTCACAAGTGGAATTCAAATTTGAGAGAGGGTAAAATCAAGACTGGAAACTTCAAATGGTGGCAGTTTTGAAGCCAAACAGTCTTGAGATACCACTGGAATTTTCTCATGTGGAATTTGACAAACTGAACCATGGGAATTGTGTATGCTATAAACTGTCCAGTGCTCAGAGAAATTCCCTTCAGTTAGAACTGGAAGAAGAGATTGGAAATAAGCAATCAAAATGAGGACCTTGTGATCCTGCAATCCAAAAACACTTAGTCCTGAGAGGGAGGCAACACTTACTTTTAGAGTTTGAAAATGAATCCAATACTGTGCAGGAGAAGCATAGTGAAATGTAGATTCTGAAGTAGAAGTTGCTGAGAGGGAGCATGACTCAGAAGATCATCCAGATAAGAGAATATTTGAATTCCCTGAAGTCTGCAGAAAGCAACCACAGAGGCCAGACATTTGATAAATATTCTCAGAAATGTAGATAGTCCAAAAGGCAAAACAGAGAACTGATAATGAGAGGAAATTTCCTGAAGATAGGGTGAATAGGAATATGGAGATAAGCATCCTTCAAATGTAGGGAGACTAGAAAAACATGGGTAAGTAAAAGAGGGAAACAGGTCTGAAGAGACAACATCCTGAAGGAAAGAACCTTGAGAAAGGTGTTGAGATAGGACAAGTCAAGAATGGGTCTCTATGCCCCCTTCTTCCTAGGAACCAGAAACATTCTGTTCTCTATTGAGAAAAGGGAACAGGTTGTATGGTTCCCTGTTCCACCATATCCCACAGATCCAGATGAAAATGAAGACACTGGCAAGGAGAAGGCTGAGGAATACTTTAAAATGGAGGAAGGGACTTTCAAGCTGTAAAATAGCCATGCTGGATAATAGAAAAATCCAATCATCTGTGGTTATGAGTTGCCAAACAGGGAATAAAATAGTTAGGCTGAAGGACAGAAGAATCTGGCCAGGTGGAAGGGGAAGTTGTATGTCAGATACAGACTCCACGTGGGCCAGCAGAGTAATCCAGGCTGCAGAGAGCTGAATAAGCGACTTTTCTTGATACTAAGTATATTTTTTGTTGCTTTCCACATCTGAATACCTAGCAACTGTATTTCGCCTGCCTTTCTGTTACATTGAAGCTGTTTTTACTGCATTTAACTTAATACTGCACTTGGAATCCTTGTTTGTTACTATTTGACTGTATTTGTAGCAAATTCTTCTGTGTAAGCTGTAGTAGCTGATTCATAGCATTTATAAGTGTTTGCTGTACCTGTTTCTGCCTGTTTTGTGAAAAAAAAAGAAAAAAAAATATCTCTTGTTTTTCCTGCTTTACTAGTTTAGTCCAGTTTCAGAGTTGCTGATTCCTGGGCTTTGGTTGTAGTTCCTGTGTACTGTTTCCTTGCCTTATTTGGGGGAAGGGAAGCTACCTTGCTTTCCTGCTTTACTAGTTTAGTCCAGTTTCAGAGTTGCTGATTCCTGGGCTTTGGTTGTAGTTCCTGTGTACTGTTTCCTTGCCTTATTTGGGGGAAGGGAAGCTACCTTGCTTACCAGTGGGAGTGGGAAGCATTGAGCTGCCTTTTGTCCAGTTTTGTGAGGTTTCAGCCAGTAACTAGTAGTTTATTGGTCGTTTTGGGCCAGTTTCTAGCTTTTCCAGCCCCTGGTATAAAACTTTCAGCTTGTACCTACTCAGCACAGACTCCACGTGGGCCAGCAGAGTAATCCAGGCTGCAGAGAGCTGAATAAGCGACTTTTCTTGATACTAAGTATATTTTTGTTGCTTTCCACATCTGAATACCTAGCAACTGTATTTCCTGCCTTTCTGTTACATTGAAGCTGTTTTTACTGCATTTAACTTAATATTGCACTTGGAATCCTTGTTTGTTACTATTTGACTGTATTTGTAGCAAATTCTTCTGTGTAAGCTGTAGTAGCTGACTCATAGCATTTATAAGTGTTTGCTGTACCTGTTTCTGCCTGTTTGTGAAAAAAAGAAAAAAAGAAAAAAATATCTCTTGTTTTTCCTGCTTTACTAGTTTAGTCCAGTTTCAGAGTTGCTGATTCCTGGGCTTTGGTTGTAGATCCTGTGTACTGTTTCCTTGCCTTATTTGGGGGAAGGGAAGCTACCTTGCTTACCAGTGGGAGTGGGAAGCATTGAGCTGCCTTTTGTCCAGTTTTGTGAGGTTTCAGCCAGTAACTAGTAGTTTATTGGTCGTTTTGGGCCAGTTTCTAGCTTTTTCCAGCCCCCTGGTATAAAACGCGCGTTAGTGCGATTTAGAGCGATTTAGCGCGGAGCTGCCACTGTTGCACACTGGGGCAGTGCCGGTTAAGCAGGTTTAAACTATTCGGGCTACCTAAAGTCCACTCTTCAAATTTTCCCTTAAAACTACCTTCCTCGAACTATACTACTGATCAAATCAGCGTATCCTATAACTAAAAAGATCAACTCTACTTGACTCCAAGTAGACTATTCTCTATCTATTAAACCTAGCACTTGCTCCTACAGTACTTATTACCTTGATACGGCACTCTTGTCATAGATAGTACCCCAAAAAGGCAACCCCCATTTCTCGGTCACCCACGTCCCGGAATCTTTTTAAAGTTTTTCGTCTACCCTTCTAGCATGTCGAGGATCAGTTGCTAGTGTCCTCTCCTGCTCAGCTGGTGAACCTGGGAATATTGAGGCAATGTTTCAATTGCCTCATGTACACAGACAACCCTTTCCTCCTCCCACAAAACACAAATACATGCGAGAGATGCAACTATACGGCCAAACTGGAGGCTGAGCTCTCTCAACATAGGACTGGCAAGACCAGTCAGGAGGAGAAGGTTACCACACACACTATAGACCCAGTCTCACATAGTACCATTACAACCTCAAATCATACACATAAACACACAAAGACATACTCGGAGGCTCTGATCAAAAATCTACCAAAACAGCAGAGGCCACCAAAGCAGACACCCAAACAACCACCACCTCAGAACACAACACCCGCAACACATAGACCTCACAGTCAGAGTGTCAAACAGTCACAGCCCTTAAGGCCAAACACAATGCCAGACACACTAGTCATTGGTGACTCCATAGTCAGACACACTGATGTCCCGCTCACCAGACTGAGTAAGGAGAAGGTCACAGTAAGCTGCCTGTCGGGCGCTAGAATCCACCACATAACGCAAGCACTCAGGTCTCTCAACAGCAGGTACAAATATGACTCAGTCATTGTCCACGCTGGTGTAAGCGACCTGAGATGTACCTCCTTGGACTACATGAAAAGAGACATTGAGGAGCTCTCTGATTATGTAGCCCAGGCAGGTATGACCCTGACCTTGAGCAGTATCCTACCTTCACCAAGAATGATGCCACAATACAGAGATAAGATGATCAGCTTTAACAATTGGCTTAAACACTGGTGTCATTCAAAGGGGATCCAGTATC
Source organism: Protopterus annectens (assembly GCF_019279795.1). Classification (NCBI taxonomy): domain Eukaryota; kingdom Metazoa; phylum Chordata; order Ceratodontiformes; family Protopteridae; genus Protopterus; species Protopterus annectens. The sequence goes on from NC_056729.1 coordinate 54,520,809, forward strand.
TGTCTGCCTGGGATGACATGCTGGACAAGCCACGCTGCTTCGCAAGGGACGGCTTGCACCTGTCACCCTGGGATTCGGATATTGGCAAAGGCTCTTGCCACCCCATAGTGCCTTTTTAGGCAAGGCTCAAATTCTAAACCTACCACCCTAGAACACAAAAAAGGAAAAAACTAAGGGTAATGCTGCTCAATGCCAGAAGTCTAAATCTCAAAATGCACGCACTCGAGGCCCTTCTCAGTATGGAGAACATCGATGTCTGTGCTGTGACAGAAACCTGGTTCAAGGCGCCTGAGAGCACCCCAGCTATCAGGTTTTACCTCATATCATGCGTTCCGGCCCCAAAATCCGGACAATACCAAGAAAGGAGGGGGTATCCATATTCATCAAGGACACCCACACCTCAAGACTGGTGGCAACGCACGATGCATCGGAGACCATCCAGGTGCAATTAACCATAGGCAAGACTGCTCTGCAAATTGTAGCATGTTACAGGCCACCCTCACAAACTCAGGAAACTCACATGGCCTTCCTGAAAACACTAGAGGGATAAATGTATCACCAAACACCATCATACTAGGTGACTTCAATTACCCTAATATAGACTGGGAACACTACTCAAGCCCAAACACCCTAGCCCAAAAGTTCCTGGAATTCATAAACTCAAATGCCATGGAACAACTAGTCACCATCCCCACAAGAGGAGATAACATACTTGATCTCATCATCACGAACATGGGAGCACAATGTTCAACACCGGAAGTATACCCCTCACTGGTGAGATCAGATCACAAACTAATCTCGCTGGAGGTCCTCATCCCACCCCACCTGAAATAAAAAGACCACAGTAAAGAACTTCTCAAAAGCCGACTTCACACTTCTAAAGACTAGTGTGGTCTCCTTTCAGGCCCCGAGCAGTGGAAAACAATACTCAAGCCGCTGAATCACTTACAAACGCCTTCTACCAGCACCTGCAGGACTGCATGGATAAGGCAATCCCAAGCAAAACAAAGACTCTTTGTACCAAAGGCAAGCGTCCAGTCTGGTGGACCCCAGCCATAAACAAACTCTACAACAAAAGGAGGAAGCTACTACAAGATAGAGCAAAATCCTTAAAAGGTAAGACACCCTTGATCACTATAAGTAAAAACTAAGAGCTCTCATAAAATCATCCAAAGCAAATTTCGAGAGAAAAATAGCTAAAGACTCAAAAGACAATCATAAGGCCTTCTTTAGCTATGTTAGAAACCTAGGAGGAAACTCCCAGATATGCTCAGAACTAGTTCAAAATGATGTGAAGATTACTGATCCTACAGACATTGCCAACATACTGGCTGACAGGTTCAGTGCAAACTTCTCCCCTCCCCAAAAGGAGAGATATCTATACCAAATGAGTGCAGCCCCCAAACATCTCCAGCGCCCAAGTGAGAACTGCTCTCTCCAAAGCAAAAACACAGCATCCATGGGACCCGATGGTGTCCCCGGCTGTGTGCTCCACGAACTCAATGAGGAATTAAACCCACAGCTAGGACAGCTGTTTAATCAAAGTCTTACCTCTGGATACGCACCCAGGAGTGGCGCACTGCAACTGTGGTCCCACTTCACAAAGGCGGTGCCTCCACAGACCCTGGAAATTACCGCCCATTAGCTTGACAAGCCTTATCTGCAAAGCCATGGAGAGGATCATAATGGACCTCATAAATAAAGACATAGGGAATTTGCAGACTTTGGATCCAACCCAGTTTGGCTTTGTCAAAGGCAGATCATGCCTTTTAAACTTGGTTGACTTTTTGAAACAGTCACCAAAGCCATTGATGAGGGAAAGGCAGTCCATACAGCCTACCTCGATCTGGCTAAGGCCTTCGATACAATACCCCACTTGGGTATCATTGAAAAACTCATCAGCTTAAATGTTAACCCATACATCACAAGATGGGTTGCAAACTGGCTGAGTGACAGAACCCACAGGGTCAGAGTTGCTGGCGCCATGTCAGACTCAAAGCCTGTCACAAGTGGTGTCCCACAGGGCTCAGTCCTGGGCCCACTCTTGTTTGGCATCTACTTTTCCAAGTACAAGCAAACACAGGAGGGTTATGGCTGACAAAGTTTGCAGATGACTGCAAACTGGGCCATAGTAGAAAACACATCTGACACAGATATCCTTCAGAAGGGTCTCACAGAAATGGATAACTGGTGCCAGAGCCACGGCCTAAAGTTAAATGCCAAAAATGCATAGTCATACCCTTCGGGAAAAACAAGGTTACCCCTAGCTACCAAATAGGTGGCAATCCACTGAGCACAGAAGAAGTTATCAGGGACCTGGGGACCCAGGTTGATAGTAGTCTGTCATTCGACACCCATGTAGCTAAAGTAGTTAGGAAGTCCTTCTACATTGCCCACCTTATCATGAAGGGATTCTCATCTAGATCAAGGGAGGTCATAGTCTCCCTTTACTCATCACTCATCAGACCAATGATTGAGTACAATGCCCCATTCGAATGTATATGACCCGACACTTGCAGCAGCTGGAGAGGCCACAAAAGTTCCTCACCAAAAGGATAAAGGGTCTCAAAATCTGTCCTATGCTGCCCGACTGAAAGAACTCCAGCTCTATTCAGTCGCCACCGCTTGCTCAGAGGTGACCTTTGCCTAACATACAAGGCCATGTCAAACCCAGATTTGATGAATATGCTTCACCTCAAAAATCTAGATCCATCAGAGCCACAAGGGCGGAGACTTAAACCTCGACACGGCTATTAATAGGACGTGCTGGAGGGATAGATTCATCACCCAAAGACTCCCTATGCTGTGGAACAAAATCCCGGTACATGTGAGGCAGAGCACCTCGCTGGCCTTGTTCAAGAGAAATCTTGACCAATGGATGGGAGATCGCAGATATACCCCAGGAATTACCTCAGTGTCACTGCTCGACAGAGGCACAGCAAAATAATGGGTATAGTTCCCCATACTAAAGGGGTGGCGTAAGCCACAAAACAATGGGCTAGGCTTATAAATGCCCTCGGGCAGATAGCCTAGTATGAACCTATGAACCTATGAACCTAAGATAGAGGCAGATTTATAAAGAAAAGAAGGTTTTAGTCTCAAGAATTCTGAGTGGGCATATCTGTGAAAGTCTACTTAGAAACCCTCTTACTCCTAGGAAGTTGTCTAGGCTGCCTACAGACAAAAGAAGATTTCAAAGGATAGTTTCTCTGGAATTAAAGTACAGTTGAAACAAAAAATGTTGTTTAAGGTCCTGCATAACCTTTCCCTTATCCTACAGGGTTTTAAACAATTCTGCAGCAGCAGCAGCAGTACCAAAAGATTCGGATTGTCTAAAGGGGAATCTAAAAGTTTGGCTTTAATATGCTCATCCAAAGCCTGCAGGGATAACTAGGAATATCTGCTCATGGTACAGCCAGATGCAGCTGCCTAGAGGATGCATCAGCTGCATCATGACTGCATTTATTGGAATGGTGAGCTACCTGAAAGGCAGAACTCAGTAGAGAGAGAACAAAAACCTTACTGTTTGAATCAGGCATGTCATTAAAAAAAACTATTTAGATAGAAGAGCTGGGACATGCCTAATCATGTGGGTCTGATAGTTAAAATCTCTAAAATCCAAAGTAGCAGAAGTATACACTTTTTCCCATACCTCTCCATGGCAGAAGCTTGGAAGAG